>NC_079446.1:49090882-49125882 GCF_903798145.1 Danio aesculapii | reverse complement strand
GACCACAGCATCTCCAGCCTTCCCATAATGCCTCTCTACAGGACAGAGACTCTGAATGGAATACTAATGCACTGCATACTGAACTGATGATGCTGCCTACCATTTAATAGCAATACATACAGTAGACAGAGATACAGCTGAGGGCGAAATTATTCTCCCTCATGTGTAATATTAATTCTTTTTCAAATATTTCCCAAATGATGTTGAACAGATTCAGGAATTTTTCACAGTATTTCCTATAATATTTTTTCTTCTGGAGAAAGTCTTATTTCTTTTATTTCGGCTAGAATAAAAGCAGTTTTACATCTTTTTAAAGCCATTTTAAGGTCAATATTATTAGCCCCCTTAAGCAATATTAGTTTCGGATTATCTCCAGAACAAACCACTGTTATACAATGACTTGCCTAATTACCCTAACTTTACCCTAATTAACCTAGTTAAGCCTTTAAATGTCTCTTTAAGCTGAATAGTGTCTTGAAGAATATCTAGTCTAATATTATTTACTGTCATCATGGCAAAGAGAAAATAAATCAGTTATTAGAGACGAGTTATTAACACTATTATGATTAGAAATGTGTTGAAACAATCTTCTCTCAAAAATAATTACAATTCAAATTTAATAGGAGGGCTAGTTATTCTGACTTCAACTGTATATGTATGGCTACGGAAAAAATCCCACTTGAAAATTTTCAGAGATTACTAGATATGAGCACTAGATGTGACTACTGCGGACACACACATTGCAATATTGATGCTTAAAGGATATATTGTGCAGTCCTAATACAGACATTCCAAGTTTACAAAACAGACACAGTTAGCTGAAATGCTAACAACGGTCAGGACCATCAAGTAGACTTTTAGCTAGATCTTTTGTTAGCTAACTGCTGTACTAAATGTGAAATTACAAAGAAAAATACTTTAACTTTCTAGAAAAATCATTCAATGGTTTAAAGTCAAAAGTTGTATCGTTATTTAATTGCACAGTTGTTTTTACTAAAGTTAATATGTTAACAATTGTACTGATCATTGTTGATGTTTAATCACTTAATGCCAATATACATGCTGCTTCATGAAACGGTTTGTTGAACATTCAAATAAAATATAAAAAAGAAATAAACGTGTGGTTTAAGTATCATATACAGTATTTTAAGTCCCACAGAAATGTATGCATCAACTCATACAACAGACTATGCATGGGCCGGTATAAGACTCTGATGGTATGATAACCTTGGATATAAATGTCACGGTATCACGGTATTGTGATTACTGCTCTAAAATAAGTTCTTTTTAAATGTCTGGGTAAAAAGAAAAAATTTCCCCCCTTTGAACACATTATATTATAATTTGGGAAACATTAATAATATTTTGGAATAGTAAACATGTCAGGCCAAATAATTCAAACTAATTATTGACTTCTCCTGTCTTCGTTTGTTTAAAAAACACAGATTTTTACAATTTAAAACAGTGTAAGAAAATGGAAAACGGTCAAAAAAAAAGTAAATAAAAAATCTTACTCATACCTTAAGTACGGTTTTACAAAAAATTAACGGTTTTAAAACCTTGACTTTTCCAAACCGCGGTATACCTTAATCACTGTTATCATCTCATGCCTACAGCAGACTTCATAGGGCTGCAGGATATTGGAAAAATCTGACATTGCGATATTTAGTTTTTCTGCAATAATTATTGCGATATATAGACTTTTCACCAGATGATATATACACACAATTTCATCAGATGACTTGATAACTGCTATTTAGAGAGAATTTATCCATTTAGATTGATTGGAATTAATCTGTAGGGAAGCGAATCATTCATAAATGTTAAAAAATGTATTAAAAGCAAAGATAAAAGTGAAATAAACAGTGATTTATGGTTTTGGGGCAGTCAAATAGCATTTAGGTATAGAATGTGAATCTAACATAACACTGCAAAAGTCTTTACTGTGTAAATAATTCAGTAAAAGTTGCTTTATTAAAGTTACAAACGGTAACATGTCTTGTGCCTGAATACTTTGAACGCTTAAACACATGTGCAAATGAAAAACGTTCACTCTATTTTCATTAACTACATAATTATCATGTGTCCAGAACTGTTTCTCCTGGTCAACTCGAATCATAACTCCACATTGCAGATCCTGCGATGTGACTATTGTGGATGTGCACATTGCGACATCGATGCTGAAACCATATAATGTGCAGCCCTACTTCATAGGCAGTCTAAAACATATTTTACAGTGATGCAAAGAATTGAGATGCAACTCCATTCATGAACTAACTGTGCTTACATCAATTTTTAAATGTATAAGCATTAGTATACTGTAAATATTATTATGAAACTGACCTGTGAACACCTCCTGGAAGCTGCATGTTGATGCCCGAGTTGCAGACGCCCTCTGAGAGGCGTTGAGTGTCCGGTCGCTCCGCAGCGTTCCCTCTGAGCCACCGTACTCCAGATAATCCGCAGAGCCCGCCGTCTTTGGAGGAAGCGTTCGGATCTCCTCGGTCCAGTCTGCGGAGCGGCTGATGGGGCCGGTGATGCTGTAGGAGCGCTGCCGCTTGACCCTCCGCCTCTCCGCACGGGCGAGAGTGACCGCATGCTCACGACGTGTGAAGAGTGGGCTGTGGGACGGGGACGGCCCGGGCGAGCAGGAGGGCGAGCTGAGCTGCCGTGTGGTGGTTTTGATATAGGACGTGCTTATAGGAGGATACGGCTTCACCGAGGACTTCAGCAGCCGTGTAGCTAAAGGACTCTCCTGCTGTGACCACTGCGAGAACGACACGCTGCTTTTACGCCTCTGGATCTCTTCGGGCACTTCGATAGCGCTAACACACTCCAGAGAGCCTGCGGACCCCAAATGATCCTCTTCGGAGATGGTGTCGGTGCTAGGAGGAGCGTCCGGAGTCGAATCCTCGTGCTGCTGCTCCTCTACGGCCTCCACTGCACTTTCAAAGGATGCTGTGAGGTTGCTGGTGCTGGTAGTCATGGTAACCGCTGGAGGAGCGGGAGGAGGAGGAGGAGGAGGGGGGTCTTTTGTGATGGTCTCGACAGCGACTGGAGCACAAAGGGCCTCGCTTCTGCTTATAGTCATCTCCGTCTCCTCTGGGACGTGCAGTACACTAATGCAGCCGTTCTCAGCTTTAGGAATGGCCTCCAGCACTGTGAACGGCTCAGAGTCAGGCGTCGGGGTGTTTTTAGCATCACTGCCGGTGGTTTGTTTACCATTCCTCTCCCAGGGCAGCTCGACGGGAGAAGCGAGCATCACGCCCTGCTTCATCCGAATGGCTTGCTGAATGTCCGCCAGTAGATCCTCCTGCTCCGCGGCAGAGTGGAAGCTGTACATATCCGTATCGGATCCGGAGCTCCTGATTTTCTCCTCGTCCTCATTAGCATCCAGTGTATTCTGCCTGCTGTCAGCCACCAGCCGAGGCCTCTCGCTCTCCACATCCAGCTCATCTCCGGAAAGATCCGGTGTTTTGTTGCACAGAGACGGAGCGCTGTCCAGCTCGTCATGCTGCGAGTCCAGAGCATCCTCTTTAGAGCCGCTTAATATTCCCTTCAGCTTACTCTGGTTCTTACGCTTCCGTATGTGAGGGAAAACGGAGGATCTGTCCGATTTGTTTTTCTTCTTCCCTCCCTCCCCCTTCCCGTGTGATTTCTTCCCCTTTTTCGCACCCTCATAAGTTCCATTATCATCGGCCGCTGCTCCTGCGTCCCGCTTGAGCTTTGCGTCCTGATTGCCCATGATGAGCGGCGGCGGTCTCACGCCATGACTGCTGTGTGTGTGTCTGCGCCGGGGCCTCCAGGACGAGCTCTCGCTGTCTGATGACGATGAAGATGCTGATGATGATGAGGAGGAGGAGGAGAAGAGCGGCGCACTGGAGCAGGCGGTGACGAAAGAGAGGTACAGCAGCTCGCTCTCGCTCTCTTCCTCTCTGCAGAAGGAGTGTGGCAGGGAGGGGCGTCGAGCCCCAGGGACATGCGCGAGTGTGTTTGTGTGTGTGTGCGGATGCGGATCCTCCCTCTGCATGTGGGGGAGGCAGTACTTCTGTCGTCTGCCCAGACTCAGAGCCTCCAGCAGCTTCTGCCTGAAGCCTGGAGCCTCCAGCATCTGCACCGGCTGCATCGTCCTGCACACACTCACACCCACCAGCTGCAGAAGAAACAAACACAATAATGCATTAATGCTTTACACTTAATGCTTACAAATAGAGCTGCTCAATTATGAGAAAAACTTTCTGGGCATAATCGCAACGTCGATATTATATTTATATAATCTATATATATTTATGTGTGTGTATATATATAAATAAATAAATAAATACACATACATTTACACACACACACACACATATATACATATATACATATACATATATATATACATATACATATATTTACATATATACACATATATACATATATATACATATATATACATATATATATATATATATATATATATATATATATATATATATATATATATATATATATATATATATATATATATATATATATATATAGATATTTATTTTATTTTTTTATACATGTTTTAAAACAAGCTTATTCTGCTCAACAAGGCTGCATTTATTTAATTAAAAAATACAGTACAAATTGTAAAACGTTACTGCAGTATAAAATAACTATTCAAAAGCAGTTTATAATTTAATTTAATTATTTATTCCAGTGATTTTAATGATGAATTTTCAGTTTCATTACTCCAGTCTTCGGTCACATGATCCTTCAGAAATCGCTCAAATTTTAAATATTATTATTATTATTAATGATAATAGTAATGAAAGCAATAATGACTGGAGTAATAATTTGATTTGAAACTACAGTACATACTATAAGCAGTTGTTGAAAATTAATAAATATGAAAATTAAAAAAAATTACACTTAATAAATGCTGCCTTGATGAACAGAATAATTTCCTTAAAAAAAAAAAAAAAAAACTGTCCCCAAACCTTTGACCAGTAATGTGTGTGTGTGTAGATATCTATATATCTATATATATATATATATATATATATATATATATATATATATATATATATATATAGTTTTTCCCTCCGGTAAATAAGGCTGTTAGTATACCTTCACATTTCAAAGATCATTAAATTTTCCAATTCTTAATAATTAAGCAGAATAGGAGAAACTAACAAAAGGTTGACACAATTATAGAAAGGAAATAAATACAATGAGATAAAAACTAAAAATAATAATAAAAATAATAATAATAATAATAATAAATAAATATATATATATATATATATATATATATATATATATATATATATACACACTTATGAAACAAACTCAGCTTTAAGCATCTTCACTGTACACATTAAACAAGCTACAAAAGTCCTTCAGTCGAGAGCAGCGTGTGATCTTGTCCCCATCTTCTGTTGCTTGATTAATGATGATAAAAACAGTCAGCAGCAGGAATATAGTGTACCGTCACTTTAAGATCTGCGCAGTTCAGTTAATTTTTAAAGAAAGATAAATATACCACTGTTCCTATAGAAAGACAACAGTTTCAACAGGCTTCAAAACAAATTAATTTAAATATATTAAATATGACCCTTTTTTGGGGTTTCTCAGTAGCAGAAGTCGCCATATTTTGGTAAACTCAGAGCACAGTGAATTGGAGAATATACAACAAATATTATTTTACAACTCTAATGAAATAATAGAAGACAAACTCTATGATGGTGTTATCAAGACTTTCAGAAAAAAGAAAACAATAGTGTGAGACTGTTCTCTGTTCTGGCTGCCGTGATCAATGTTAAATGTACTGTCCTGCCCCCATAGACACTGCATGACAAACACCTCAAACAAGCGCTCATTTGTTTTTTAGTAATTTGATGAAAAGATGAAATAATACATATTTAGTGTACAGTTATCCTTTAACACCATTATTTGCATAAAGTATATTTTTAAATAATTAAATATAAAGCAGCAGTTCTAACAGCTTTTAACCGGTTTATGATTATAACCGTTTACGCTTGATTTAACAATCAAGAAAATATTATAAATCACATTCTTTATTCATTGCACTGTTTATGCTTAGTTCACTCTAATACTCAACTATCACTCTATACATCAATGAATCTCAGACACGCAGGTTTTCTCTGTGCTTCCTTTACTACACAAGCATGCGCATCACAATGACGTCATACACTACAAAACACAACCTAACCATACATGGTCTGTCACATCCTCCCATCCTGCTGTCTATATACATAACATATTGTAACACACGTACTGAGAATATAAGGTAGGTTTTTTCAAACTATTTTCTAGCATCCTGATGTACAGTTATTGATTTTACACTGCTAAATTAAACATGCTGCAGTTATGTCTGATGCCACCTCTTTAACTATTCTGCTTGGGAAATACATTTTAAAAATGCATTTAAATTTGTGTTGTTTAATTGTTTATAGGTAGGGCCAGACTGAATCTGCGGACATTGTTTGCTATTTCTGAGAGAATTTTGTAAAAAACATCTACAGATATTTGGGTAATTATTTTATTGAGTATAGGAACTAAAAACTTAATATATGAAATAAAAATAATAGCTTAATTTTAATAATAATTATTTATTTAATAGCAATAATAATTATTTAATGTCTACAATGCAAATCCATCTAGATCCACTTATTTGGAAAAACAAAGCAAGTCTCATATCTACTAATAGACAGAAAATATTACTTTACAAACTGTACTGTAAATAAATCAAATGAACACTTATATTGATCAATATTATTACTGAAATTAAATTAAAAACTGAATAAATATAAATTTACACACATTTACACAAGTAAATAGACTCAATGATGGGTTAAAAATCTGCAGATTTCTGCGTGCGCAGATTCCGTGTGGGCCTAGTTATAGGTTTTAATGCAGTTCTTTATTTCCTACTTTTTTCTCACAACTGAGATCATTAAAGAAACTAATCACAATACACTCACCTATGTTTCACTGCAAGCACTGGACAGAACAGCCCTTATTGTTTATACGCATTACTATCTATATCAACTAATATACAAAGGGCGTACACAAACATTATGAATGGCACACATGATTTTACAGAGGTTATGCATATATATATATATATATATATATATATATATATATATATATATATATATATATATATATATTAAATCAATATATGAACACTACAGACGGGTTCGACGCACATACAAGCAAGCCATAGATACACACACGTGCTGTCGGTGAGTGCGTGATGACGTCACGAAGCCAAGACGTACTCAGTCCGTTATAACTGCAATGTGTCTTCAAAAACAACAACTCAGAGGACAATAACTCCACAGAAACTAAAGAAAACAGAGCTTTATCTACTAATGTAAAACATTTAAATCAAGCAAATGAATATTAGTTTAAATAATGTAAAGAGACGCTTTAAAAAAAACAATCCGTGTAGTTAAACCTGACTGAAGCTAAATTCAAACCTGAAGGATTACAAACTCTGCATAGAGACAAACTGTCTGTGTGTTATACGGAATATAATATATACATTAAGTATTATAAATAAACAGCATTTAAGTTGTTAAATGTTATAAAAAAATAACAAAATTATTACCAAAACATCCACGAAAACATCCGTCGTATCATTAAAAGTGAACTCAAACTTGAAAAGCAAAACCTGAATGGATCAAGACTATATTTTAAAGACAGTGAATTAGTTTTACTTCATACCACTCCATACAATGTGTTATGACTTATTTATATTATTTACTATGTATTTTATACATACATAAAATCAAATATAAACGTAAATTAGCTTAATCTGTGTCGCTAACGTAAATCTGAGTACCGTTGAGTTCACACCTGGAGAAACTCTGATTTCCCTCTTTAAACCTCCTGAGAGCAGCTGTCGATCGCGTATTTATCGTGTTTACTCACTCATGAACCGCTGATGATCGTTTATTCTTCCTTCATGACCGAGAGTGTGTGTTTGTGTGCGTTCATCCTTCCCGCCGGCAGGTTAATGCGACACCTGTGTGTGAGTGTGTGCACGCGTCGCCTGAGCGCGGGATTCCGCTGCGCCACTGACACCTGCTGGTAAACGCGCGCACTACACCAAAATAAATTCCTCACCAGTGTTTTGTACTTGAAAAAAAATGACTTGAAACAGTGATTAATTACTAATTAGTTCGTTAAAATATATTTAAATTAGGCTACATTTCTAATGACTTTATCTGAATAAATATTATTACTCAACAAAAATTTAATAACTTGACTCAATCTTATTTAAAATCCTTATAAATCTCAATATAAATAAAACTTTTTTATTTTTAAAGCTGCGTCAAACATGTTGTTATAGCTTTTTTTTATGTAAGGATTTTAATAACAAACAAAGCATGTTAGTTATAAAATAAAATTAATCTGCAAAAGAGAAAAGCTAAACAATATTAGTATCAAAACAATGACACCATACTGCATACTTACCATTTCATTCATTTTCCTTCAGGTTAGTCCCTTATTTCATCAGAGGTCGCCAATGAACCGCCAACTTATCCAGCATATGTTTTACACAGCGGATGCCCTTCCAACTGCAACCCTGCACTGGAAAACATGCATTCACACCCTGACCAAACCCACGCCAGCACGGGGAGAACATGAAAACTCCACACAGCCCAGCCAGGACTCGAACCAGCGACCTTCCTGCTATGAGGTCACAGTGTTAACCACTGAGCCACCTGATTCTGTAAAATATATATGATTAATTAGTCATGACAATATATAGTTTTAGGTAACTTATTAAACTAAGTTAATAATATTCTAACTTAATTTGATAAGATATGCAAGCTGTTTAATTCAGCTTAACATGATATTAGTTCAATGAACTTAAGTTCAATGGGTTAATTTGATTCAGCTTAAAAAAAATTAAAGCAACCAAGATTTTTTTAACAGTGTACAGAACATTTCAATTTATTTACAGTTTTCAAGGGAAGTACAACTATAAGTAACCAAAATGCCCTAAAATATAATCAGTAATGCATTACTTTGGTTTTTTAGTGTAAAGATAATTTAATTAGAGAAACTAGTTACTAATTACACCCAACACTGCCCCAGAGGAATAACGGCAAACCCAGTAAGCATGTTCATCATATATTTTTTTATTATATTTTTGTTTTGTTTTTAATCTTTTATTATAATGTATTCTTGCTTTATTTTTAAATAATTGATTATATCCATCTAATATAATAATTTAAATGTATATAAATTATGTATTTAAATGCATTATTCTTTATCTAAACTGATATCAGTTTTTTAAAATCAGCTCAAAAAATAAACTCAAAATGACCACTGGCTCTGCATTAATTAGTCTGCATTCATTACCTCAGACTGATCTTTTTCTGCAACACTTACACACTTTTAATCTTAAATTTATACATGTTTTCCTTAAAAATAAGCTTAATCATAAGAGACGTCATTGATATTGTACCCAAGCATGACCAATATTTATCAAAGATTCTCCTGGTATCATGCAAAAAGACTATAACAAGGAATTAGCTTAAAGAGACCACTTTACTCCAACAGTTATTTACAGAAAGAACTGGGGGAAGTGATTGATATACAAAGAAAATAAAGTCATCCCCAGCTACAGTAAACTATAACTATTACAGAAATGGTAACCTCACACAATTGGCTTTTATGCTTGTTATTTTTAGATTATTATTTCTTCTTTGCATAATTGTACACACTAATTTGAATATATATATATATGGTATGAGGGATTACAGCTGAGTTCCTTATATAATGTAAATGTACAGTGCTCAGCATATATAAGAACACCCCCCACATATCTCTCATTTAACTGAATGTTTTCTATAGGATGCATTCATTATTTGTGGATATACATTAGATTAGTCAGGACTAAAGCCAAATCTGGAGCTCATCTAATAAAATAACTTACAATAATGGTTCAAAAATGAGTAGCCCAAATTTATAGGGAAAAATATTAAATACAATTTTCAAAAATAGCAAAAATCAAGAGAAACTAAAATATATATATACAATTCTGTTGAAATGTTGTAGTTAGTAATTTTTTTGCAATGTTTTGCATGAATTTAAATGTATTATCTTTACATTTTTAAAAGTGTTCTGTGACTTAAATATTATTTTAATAAATATATCTGTTCTTTACATCTGTTTTGTTCAAATGCATCAACATATATATATATATATTCATTCATTTTCTTTTTGGCTTAGTCCCTTTATTAATCTGGGGTCGCCACAGTGGAATGAACCGCCAACTTATCCAGCATTTGTTTTATCCAGCTGCAACCCATCACTGGGAAACACATACACTACAGACAATTTAGCCTACCCAATTCACCTGTACCGCATGTCTTTGGACTGTGGGGGAAACCGGAGCATCAGGAGGAAACCCACGCGAACGCAGGGAGAACATGCAAACTCCACACAGAAACGCCAACTGACCCAGCCGAGGCTCAAACCAGCGACCTTCTTGCTGTGAGGCAACAGCACTACCTACTGCGTCACTGCATCGCCCATTATATATTTATATATTACCCATATTCACTGAGAAATTGACTAAAATATTCATTTTCAAAATGGGGTGCTGAGCACTGTAACATGCACTTGTACACTTTGGTTGTTGTGATTTTTTCCTTTTTAATTTGCATTGTTAAAATTGTGTATTAAATCTACATAAAAATAAGTTCAAAATAAATAAGCTTAATCTGACCTTCTAACCCACAGCCATGTGATTAAATGTTAATAGAAATGTAGCTGTCAAACCATCATCTTCAAACCATCAAACTGTCATCCTCAGCTTAACCTCACGAAAACGGAAATGCTTGAAGTTTCTGCCAACCCGACTCTACACCATAACTTCTCAATCCAGATGGATGGAGCAACCATTACTGCATCCAAAATGGTAAAAAGCCTTGGAGTAACGATTGATGACCAACTGAACTTCTCTGAGCACATTTCTAGAACTGCTCGATCTTGCAGATTCGCACTCTACAACATCAGAAAGGTCCGACACTTCCTATCTGAACATACAGCTCAACTCATTGTTCAAGCTCTTGTTCTCTCCAAACTGGACTATTGCAACTCTCTACTAGCCGGGCTTCCAGCTAATTCTATCAAACCTCTTCAGCTGCTTCAGAACGCAGCAGCACGAGTGGTCTTTGATGAACCCAAAAGAGCACATGTCACTCCGCTACTCACCCGTTTGCACTGGCTGCCAGTTGCTGCTCGCATCAAATTCAAAGCTCTGATGTTTGCTTACAAAGCGACCTCTGGCTTTGCTCCTTCTTATCTGCTCTCACTTCTGCAGATATATGTGCCCTCCAGAAACTTGCGTTCTGTGAATGAACGTCGCCTCGTTGTTCCATCCCTAAGAGGGAAGAAATCACTTTCCCGAACTCTCACATTCAATCTGCCCAGTTGGTGGAATGAACTCCCTAACTACATCAGAACAGCAGAGTCACTTGCTGTCTTCAAGAAACCACTAAAAACTCAACTGTTTAGTCTCCACTTTCCTTCCTAATCTGCAACTGCCTCTCTGGCTATACCACTAACTGGACTCTCTCTCAAAATAAAACATTACTACTGCTTTGCTTCTTAGACTTTACACACCTGAAACTTGTCTATAGCACTTGTTCTCTGCTGCTCTTATAGTTGTGTAAATTGCTTCCTTGTCCTCATTTGTAAGTCGCTTTGGATAAAAGCGTCTGCTAAATGACTAAATGTAAATGTAAATTGTAAACCTAAATGTCAAATAAATGAGCTTGTTTCCCCAAAGTGCATCATGAAACTGCTTCCAACTTTCTATTTAAACACCTTTTAATAATCAAGTTCTTTTTATCTGATATATCAATCACACACACATGCATAAGATAAAACATTTTCCATTACAACACAACAATCCTACGCCTGTTTTTGTATTTTATTTTATATATACAGTATATCTGAATACATGTGAATGCATTCATGTGTCATCAAAAGCTTTTAAAAGAACATCCGTGTAAAACAGTTCAAAGAAACAAAACAACGTATTAAATATTCAGTACCTCATACAAAATACAAGCACAGAAACACAATTGGTTTTATTGATCAAACATCTCAGTCTAGACAAAACTCTTATATAGGACTCTGTACATCAATCACTCTCAGTGCTAATCAATAACCAATACTGAAGAAAAGTCAATACTGAAGAGAGAAACACAGGATTTAGAAAGTGTTTAAATCAGTTTCCATAAAACCTGTATACAGTATGTACATAGTTTTGTTCCTCAAGGGTTTTCAGAGTCTCAGTTTGGCCACTAGAGGGAGCCATCACTGTACATTTGATTGTACATGTGACCTGATCTCTGATTTCCCCAAACACGCAGTATTTTTTTGTTCACAGACGGACATGAGCAGAAATCTGTGAGAAATCCAAGAGGAAAATCCCCTCTGTCACAATCAGAGGTCTTTGTTTATTTATCTGCATTAATGAGGGCATGTTGTCATCTAAACATGTTAAACACTGCCGTTTATTTCTGTCACCGAACGCCACTGCATGTTGGCTCCTCTGCTTTCTGACAGACACTGAACTCCATTTATCTGCCTCTCATAAATGATAGAACACAATTATCAAATCTCACAGAGAAAAGAGGAATTCATTATATCATTACATGATCACTTTACGCCTACATGTTGCCTTTCGAGGCTTTTTTGTGTGTGTGTGTGTAATTGGCACAGACGCTCCTCCTGAATCTGCCTCGTTTTGCATTCATTTTCCATCTGAAATGATGTGATGACGAGGTTAAAGAGCAGCAGTCATGCAGCGAGGTCAAGACCTTAGAGGTCAAGACTGAAGCACACATTGCTAACACTACACTAAAAAAAGGATCTATTGGACTTTCACATTTTATTTGAAGGTAAGTGGTTGCAAGCAATTAATATGTGCTGATTTTAATTAAGTTGAACATTAATTTCTGTTTAAATTCAGCCCATATAAATTATTTGCAACCACTTGACTTCAAAACATTTAGTAAATGCAATTCATAAACAGCACTTATGAGTGGTTTATTCTTGCTTGTACAAATGTTAAAGGGACAGTTCAACCAAAATTAAAAATTCAGTCATCATTTACTCATCCTAGACTTGCTCCAAAGCAGTTTGAGTTTCTTCCCAGGTAGCAAAGAATTCTGGCCCAGATTTGGCATAAATCTGGCACAGCAGGCATTTATCCGGCACTGGCATACAGCATGTGGGTCAAACTTGGCTCTGGTTTGGCAGAGGTGGCACCGTCTTTAAGGTGGCAAACAATACTCGGGCCAAAAGTGAAATGTAGTATTTGGCCCAGATGTTAATACTTGATATGTGGGCCATGTAAGTTTGGCCTGTCCTGACCCACATTTAAAATACATTTTTATTATTTTAAAATAAAGAAAAAAACTCTACCAATCAGGTCACTTTGAGAAAAAAGCTCACTCATAGCAAGCCTAAAGTGCAATGATTTATGGGTTTATCAATTTCATTGCAGTCGTGACACACCAACATATCTGGCCCATTTTAGGCTCAGTTATGGGTTACTAACTCGGCTGAGACTTGGCCCAGATATGGTCCGTGTTTGGCCCTTGTCTGGAAGCCAGATATGGTCCAGTCATGTGCCGTAATTCACTGCTGCATGTGGGCCAAGCAAAAGCTGATTGCGTGGGCCAGAGATATTTTGCTATGTGGGTTTCTTCTCTATGACTAAGGAAGATATAGTGAAGAATGTTGAAGAAATAAACAATGTCAATGGCTGTTTCCCCCCCAACATAATTCAGAATATCTAAGACAGGGGTCCTTTTTTCAGCAAAGAGCCGTTCTGATTGGCAAATGCATTTTTGTAAATAGCCATTAGGCATATATATGAAGCATCACATGTTGAGCAAGTCCATCTATTAATAAAGGACAATTTGTAGAGTTTCTTTCTTTTCACCTCTCATGAATATTGTTTGAATTTTATGGCGCAAGGTTACCATCGAAATGTAAATAGCATGACCTTTATTGGTGTCGTGATTCAAGTTAGTCCACAGCGTCGCACACGCGTATTGGTTGAAACGTCCTTTTATTATTATTTATTTTGCTGTAAAAATATACAATAAAAAGGTCACTTTAATAGTTTTTTCAAAAGGAAACTGATTTTTAGTGACAGTTCAAATGTTTTATTAAAGAGAGACAGCTGGAGAGCCACATATTTTTGGTCAAAGAGCCACATGTGGCTCCCGAGCTATATGTTCCCTACCCCTGATCTAAGAAATAAGAAATTTACTTGATTTTTGGGTGAACCGTCTCTTGAAGGTACACTGAAAATGATTCCTGCAGAGTTTTCGCAAATAATATATGTGTTGAATTTAAACAAATTAAATTCAGCAATCTTCAGCTTAATTTGTTTGTTTAAATTCAACCCAAGTAAATTGTTTACAATCACAAAAAAAGAGTAAATCTAAAGAATCATCTTTGAATATTTATTTTCAGGGTAACCTTATGTTTTGTCATTAAATATGAGTAAACTTGGCTAGAACAAGCTCAAAACATTTTTAAATGAGCAGCAGACACTTAATCTTGGTTCCTAAGGATGTCAGTGGCTGTTTTGTCCAACATTCTTCTTCAGTATCATGGCTTTTAGTCAAAAGAAAAAGTTCTGAATCATAATTTCTTAACATTATTATGCAAAAAGTACAAATATTGGAGAGTAGTAGTATACTGTTGACCATTTTTGTAAATTTGACAGTATTTAACTGTAATATAAACTGTATTTTACTGCAGGAATGGTTATGCAGTATGTTACAGTATTATAAAGTTGAACTGTGACATTTACTGCATATTTTACAGTAAAGATATGCATAAAATTCTGTAAATACATACACTCCCTGACAAAAGTCTTGTTGCCTATCCAAGTTTTAGGAACAGTAAATAATAACTTGACTTCTAGTTGATCATTTGGTATCAGAAGTGGCTTATATAAGAGGTAAAGGCCTCTAGATTACACTTATTTTACCACAATAAAATATGATCATGACATGATTATTAATGATTTCATTAGGACAGTAAGGTCTGACTCTGCTTAGACTAAAGTCTTGTCACTGAACCTTCAATAATGTCCAGTATAGAATATGTGGTCATGCTGCAGTGGAAACAGAATGAATATTGTGTCTGACTCCATCATGAGCTTGGAGGACTGCATCCATACATCTCTGACATGACTCAAATCACTGATTAATAAAGTCATCTGGAATGGTAAAGAAAGCCTTCTTGCAGGACTCCCAGAGTTCATCAAGAGTCTTTGTGTTCATCTTCAACGCCTCCTCCTCCATCTTACCCCAGACATGCTCAATAATGTTGATGTCTGGTGACTTGGCTGGCCAATCCTGGAGCACCTTCACCTTCTTTGCTTTCAGGAGCTTTGATGTGGAGGCTGAAGTATGAAAAGGAGGCATTCTCCTGCTGGAGAATTCACCCTCTCCTGTGGTTTGTAATGTAATGGGCAGCACAAATGTCTTGATACCTCAGGCTGTTGATGTTGATCATCCACTCTGCAGATCTCTCGCACACCCCCATACTGAATGTAACCCCAAACCATGATTTCTCCTTCACCAAACTTGACTGATTTCTGTGAGACTCTTGGCTCCATGCTGGTTCCAGTAGGTCTTCTGCAGTATTAGTGATGATTGGGATGCAGTTCAACAGATGATTCATCAGAGAAATCCACCTTCTGACACTTTTCCAAATGATCAACTAGAAGTCGAGTTATTATGTGTTGATCTCACAACTGATATCCACAGCAAGACTTTTGTCAGGTAGTGTACACAGCAAGATAAATGGTGCTGTAAATGTAAATACAGTCTTTTTGCTGTAACTGATTTACAGTAAGTTACTGTAGATTCTACAAGAAAGTGTTGACAGTGCAGCCACTGAATTTCATTTTTATTCCTATGGATGTCTTTAGTATATTAAACTTTTTTGTCCAACAGAAGAAAAATATCTAAGTTTAGAATCAATTGCATGTGAGTAAATGGAAATGTTCATTTTTGGGTGAACGATCCCCTTAACCAAAGCTTAAATCTGACATTCTGAACCCATTGGGTGTTTCCGCTATTATATCAGAGATGATTCTGCATATGCAGGACGGTTTGAGTTTATTTCTCCACTGATTTTGTGAGATTGAGGAGACGTGGGCAGAGGGTTTTTTTTTTTTTTGGCTGTGTTTTCCTCACACTCATTTCACTGGCTCATTTCTGCTCTCAGGGGTTTAAAACTACAGAGAAATGATGAGCTGCAGTGTGGGACTCGACAAATCCAGCCAAATCTATATCTGAAATAAAATAAAAAAACAAAATAAAAAAAACACGTTTCTACATTTCCTTTACTGAAGGGAAACAACAAATTCTGGAGTTTCTGCAGCAGTCTAAAAAGCTAATAAGTGCTTCAGTTTTGTCATGGTCACTCAGTTTAATGTACAGTGCAAAAATCTGATGTTCTTCTTTAGGCTATTTTGTATTATTTTACAGTACAGATATCGAAACCTTTGAAAGTCAGAATACATTTAACTAAAAAGCAAATAAGTTAATAAGAGATAGTTTACCCAAATATGAAAATGTACTCACCCTCAAATGGTTCCAAGCTTGAGTTTTTTTATTCTGTTGAACACAAAAGAAGATATTTTGAAGAATGTTGGAGAACATTGACTTCTATGGTATTTCCTACAATAGATGTCAATGGTTACCGCTTTTCAACCTTCTTCAAGATATCTTCTTTTGTGTTCAACAGAATAAAAAAAAACTCACAAAGGTGTGAGTAAATAGCAAGTACATTTTTATTTTTGGGTGAACTGTCCCTTTAAGCCTTGCTATCTGAGTAATTATTTAAAGGTGCAGTATGTAAGTTTGACACCCAGTAGTTGAACTAAGTATTGCATTGCTGGTTCAAAACACATGCAAGAGCAGGTTGCCAGATTGACGACACCAACTAAGGCTGATTTAAAATAAAAGCAACGGCACCCGATAGAAGGAATATTCTCCATATTAAAATGAGTTTTTGTTCTAACCAACACCTGAAATTTATATCCTTGAGAACTGACAATGATCAGCTCAGGTACACCTCATGTGCTTTATTCAGTGTTAAGTGCTAATAATGTGGGCATTTTACATCACATTTATTGCCATATACTGAAAGCAGCAGCAGATAAAACCCTTTGAAACTGAACTTCAGAACAGTGACACACATACCAGTGATTCAGCATCTACATTAATTAATGTTGAAGAGGTTTAATATGTATTAATTAGATTATATACTTTACCATTTCACTGGAGTGCAGTGAGTGCACTATTCTGTGCTTCTAAATGGCTGTATGTACATTTCTGTCGTGTTTCATCTGGTGCAAACAGCCAAATAGCTTATCACTGCAAATCTGGTCATGTAGCGTGCTGTTAGGACACAGGATTACAATGTAACCTGCTCATCTAATATTTACACTCGTAATATTTATATTATTTGCAAATTAATAACCTCATGTGGAACTCTGAATCTGCATCTCATTTCGGAGTCTGCTACTGTCCACCGGAGGTTGCATTTCGGTCATGAGCACATACTTTGAGAGCCTTTCTGACTGAATGAATGAAATATGCTGTTTTTCACCAAGGCAACCCGGGGTGATGAGATATAATTGGCTAAACTGGCATTAGGCGGGTTAAAAGAACCAAAACAAAGACAGACGTTCCGGCACGTAATGTACATTTTCAAAGCAGAATATCTGACTTCACCATTGTTTTTCAGATAAACTGTTCACTTAGCATGTTTCTGAAATATCTGCAAACATATCATGGTGTTTTTATGCTTCAGAAGAGTCTAAAACTTACATACAGCAGCTTTAAAATTATCTGAGTTGTCACTAAAAACCAGAACAGAAATCTGTCAATGCTGGCATAAAAACAAACCTCCTGTATCTTTGAATTAAGTACTGTAGACCTAAGCGGCAGATATGTTTCTGATTGTAAAGCATAGAATACAATAAAAGTATGGTGACTGAATGATGTTTAGATATCTGCACTGGAAAGCAAAACAATAAAGTAATAAAACTATTTTTTTTTGCAGTGTGTTCAGATATTGCAAATGGAAACATTCACGAAGGCTTCGTTTTAACAGTAAAAATCACAAGTTTTCACAACATGGAGCATCACATCACAACCACCGTAAACCCCACCAAAACACACAAACCAGAGCAGTGGAAGTGAATATTTAGAGCTTCATTTAAAGGGATAGTTCACCCAAAATTAAAACTTACTCATTATTTAATCTCCCTCAAGTGGTTTTAAACATTTATGAGTATCTTCTGGGGTGGCACGGTAGCTCAGTGGTTAGTACTGTTACCTCACAACAAGAAGGTCGCTGGTTTGAGTCCCGACTGGGCCAACTGGCATATCTGTATGGAGTTTGCATGTTCTCTGTGTGCTCCGGTTTCCCCCCACAGTCCAAACACATGCGCTATAAGTGAATTGATTAACTAAATTAGCCATAGTGTATGAGTGTGTGTGAATGAGTGTGTATGGGTTTTTCACAGTACTGGGTTGTGGCTAGAAGGGTATCCGCTGCGTAAATCATATGCCGGAATAGTTGCCGGTTCATTCCTCTGGGGCGACTCCTGATTAATAAGGGAGTAAGCTGAAGGAAAATGAATGAATATCTTCTGTTGAACACAAAAGAGGACATTTTTGAGGAATGCTGACACCCATTGAGTTCAATGAGTGCCAGCAACCATCATTTTTCAAAGTATCTTCTTTTTCGAGTTCAACAGAAGAAAGAAATTCATATAGATCTTAAACAAGTGATTAAATAATGAGAGAATTTTCAATTTCGGCTGAACGGTCCCTATAACTTAATCCAAACACACTAAATATAACCCAAAGAGACGAAAAGTTGCAAGAAAGGCCTGAACACTATAAAGACTACAGAAACAGTAAATCACAACAGAGATAAAAGCACACAACATGAGCTGTGTTTTCCCCATCCGGTCTGCGTAATGATCAAGCTCACGTTGTGAACAAAATGTTTGCCGTTCCTCAGTAAAGCTGTGGGGATTTTACATCATGTTTTGATATCTGTTGTCGCTTTTACTGTTTCCTGCTAACACTTTGCCAAGGTTATGAACACATATTTTAGATGTTACTCCTAGTGTCAGAACATTCAGATGATGTTTAAAAGTAACATTCACTTGACAAAAGCCAAGGACAAGCAGAGAACATTCAGAGCATTTATATTATGTGCACTTTTATTGCAACTTTTGTCCCTATTTAGTCAAAATGTAACTCATTTTTACGTCCATCATGAGCCAGACTTATTGAATGAGAAACTGGATAAAGTGACTGATTTAATACAGGATGATGAGCCCTTAGGATCAGTAGGATTAGTTCACATACAGAATAAATGAAATATAGACAATTCACTTACCCCTTGTCATTCCAGATTTATTTCTGTCTTATAAAATAAATCAAGATTCTGTGGTGCTCGGTGTTTTGCCCTGAATGATCCCAGATAAGCCGTCTTACCTACAAAAATATTCAGTCATTCTATTAAAAAATAAAGAGAGGTCTGCTGTGCCAGAGACAGGACTGGATGTGCATGCTCCAAATCCAAATTTGGACAAAAATGTAGTCATAAAAATTTAAATCAAGCAACAATCATTTTTGTAATCCACTGCATTGCGTTCATTGATTGGTTAATTGATCGATTGATTCATTGATTGATTGGTTGTTTAGTTCATTTGTTTATTGATTGATTAGTTCATTAAATGAGCGGATTTAATGATCTCAAGGGGTTATACTTTTAATAAACTGAAATTGCATTGAATGAGTGCAAAGCAATGCAGTGGTAATCATTCATTCATTTTCCTACGGCTAAGTCCCTTAATTCACCAGCACCCGCCACAGTGGAATGAACCGCCAACTTATGCAGCATTTGTTTTACGCAGCGGATGCCCCTCCAGCTGCAACCTAGTACTGGGAAACACCCATTCACACGCACACTCATACACTATGGCCTATTTAGTTCATCAATTCCCCTATAGCGCATGTGTTTGGACTGTGGGGGAAACCGGAGCACCCGGAGGAAACCAACGAGGAGAACATGCAAACTCCACAAAGAAATGCCAACTGGCCTAGCTGGGACTCGAACCAGCAACCTTCATGCTGTGAAGCCACAGTGCTAACCACTGAGTCACAGTGTCACCCCGCAGTGCTAATCAGTAATATAAAATTTGTTGGTTAATTGTTTTGATTTTGGTCTCATATTTTTTGGCTGTTTATTTATTACACAAGCGCATCAGAGCGAGCACATTCAGTATTCAAGTTTCTGTTTGTGTCACATGTAAAGGCAACACCAGATTTCTCTCTTATTTTTGTTAATAAAATGAACACTGAGAGTCATAAGCCTTCCAATGGAAAGTCAGAATAGTCTCAGATTTAATTAAAAATATCTTAATTTTGCATTTCGTTGATGAACAGAATACTTACTCATTTGGAATGACAACAGAGTGAGCAACTTATGACAGAGATTTCATTTTTGGGTGAACTGTCCCTTTAAATTCTTGAAATGATACTTGTTGTTTCAGCAGAACCAGCGCAGGATCGATCGGGTCTGGTCTGATGATATTTATATGTACAGAGTCAGCGAGGTGCTTGATTAATACTGTACAAACACAGCAGCCCTTCTGAAGACCACACACAGCCTTCATCTCCATATAGATATCTGATATATGGATATATTAATGTCAATTACATATATGAGGTACAAGTCCATATCTGGATTTCACATACATAAGATGTCATATATAAAACATTTCAAAATAATGCAAAATGGCTGCTTAAAAAAAAATATATATATATATATATATATTTTAACTATTGGAATTAAAGATACTGTATGTACATATTTAGTCAATATCATTAGTCCTCGTGTATTTTTTTCTTTTTCAAATATTTCTATTGACCCCAGTGTTAAAATGGCCAACTTTACAGCAGAAAAAAGGTGTTTACAGTCTGGTACAAAGAACGATTTTGGTGTTTATAGCTAATATTTCCCTTCATGACAACTGTGGGGGGTGAATTTTTTTATAACTCATTCATTTTATTTATGTTTAATTTATATAGAGTTATATTAAGTCTGCACATAATTAAGGGCATGGCCACATGAGGTGAGTGAAATTATATACTTATTTACCATATTTATAAATGTATTTGTTTTATTTAAGATAATTTATCATTTATAATTTTCTTTAGAGCTGCAATGCGCTCCAGAATGTGACAGATTGATTAGCTGTAGACTCTAGAACAGTCATCTGAAATGTTGTCATACAGTTTTATGCCTGGATTTCATCAATAGTCTTGCATTTACTAACACAGACTATATCTGAAGTGTTTGGAAGTAATTGGCATTTTCCTCCTGTGGAAAAGCATCATAAGAACAATGTTTAGTGGCTCAATGTGTTACAACAGTGTTTTTAAAAAAGTAACTAAACACAACCAAGCACATGTGGTCAGAACACAAATGATTCGCAGGTAATGACGTGTTGTGCTTTTCTCCAAAAGAAAAGCCTGTCTAAGCCAAATGCTAGCAGGCATCTGTAGCTCCGCCTCTTTGCCCTTTTTTGGTTAGCCCTGGTCGATGTGATGACGCACCAACAAATTGGCGGCGATTGACCACGCCCACTTCAAGGTTATTTTGTGCTCTTATGAAACCTATCGATGAGGTCACGGATATTACATCCATATCTTTTACAGTCTATGAATTTCTCACAGTATTTCCTATAATATAATTATAATATAATATATTACATTATAATATAATATAATATAATTCCTATAATAAACTGAACTACACTGTTCCAATTTACTATGACCTTTTATGTGAAGCTGCTTTGACACAATCTACATTGTAAAAGCGCTACACAAATAAAGGTGAATTGAATTGAATTAATATTTTTTCTTCTCTTGTTTGTTTTATTTCGGCTAGAATAAAAGCAGGTCTTAATTTGTTTAAAGCCATTTTAAGGTCAATATTATTAGCCCCCTTAAGCAATATTTGTTTTGGATCGTCTACAGAACAAACCACTGTTATACAATGACTTGCCTAATTACCCTAACTTGTTTATTTAACCTAATTAGCCTAGTTAAGCCTTTAAATGTCTCTTTAGGCTGAATACTAGTACCTTGCCAAATATCTAGTCAAATATTATTGACTGTCATCATGACAAAGAGAAAAGAAATCTATTATTAGAAATGAGTTCTTTCACGAGTTCACACTTGCAATCGCTTCAGAATAAAGCGTATTTGGCATGCTGTCCGGGGAGAGGGCTCTGAGCTCGGGGAGACACCCCAACTCGAGTTATTCCCCTTATCAGGAAACAAAGAGGAATTGGGATTCGAGCGAAGTATCTAGCCCGGCCCCAGAACGCTCCCCCCCGGGATTGTAATGCTTAAGAGGTGAGGTGACGGGGTGGTGGAGGGATGCTAAAGTCGTAAGATGCTGCAGGTAAGACAGCTTTGGTATATATAGGGGTTTGGTCAAGAACTGATTGGATAATAGAATAATTGTCAATGACGTTATTGATACTGAAACTTCTGCGCGTGCTCCCCCCGAAATTTGTTTATCAAACATCACTAAAACTAGTATGATTAGAAATGTGTTGAAGAAATCTTATCTCCATTAAAGAGAAAAAAAAAAATCTAAATGTAACAATAACTCTGACTTCAACTGTGAGACTATATATATATATATATATATATATATATATATATATACATATTAGGGCTGTCAAAATTAGCGCATTAACGCACGTGACTAATTTTAAATATTTAACGCGTTAAAAAATGTATGCAAATAACGCGGTTGCAGTTTTTTTTTATTTCCTGTTGTGGTCGACGTGTGTTCAAGGTGCAAAGAAATTTGGATAAGACCAAGGAAGCGCTTTTAAAAGAAAAGTTTCAGTATAAAACCAGCCATCACCAGGCTATCCTGCGTTTCGTGCAATTTCAGGCGTTTCATTTTTAATCTTTAGACTTTAACTGTAGTTCAGCAGTTCACTCTCATTCAGCACAATTTCATTCAGGAAAGTTTTAATGGAATTTGATACCGCATGACGAACGGAAAGAAAAACCTCCGCATTTCGGGACTCGGGTGATCCTTTAAGGTAATCAAAAATCGCTGCTTACATGGTCGACTCTTAATCAGTATTATCTTAATCATTAAAGCGGAGTATTGGTGTCCATGTAAATGTACTGTAGTGAAAGTGCAAGATGAAGTCGCAAGCTGGCAAAGACAGCCCATTCCTCACCTTTAAGTTGCTTTCATGAGCCCTCAAATGTTTCATTAAGTTTGACGTGTTTCCCCCCTACACGCAACTTTTGTAAAGCGTCTGCTTCACATTGCTGTGTCAGAATCCTTGCTTGTAAAATACAGCCGTACTTTAGATTGCTTAGTTTAAGGATATTTGATGAAAGCAACCATGCGTGTTGATGAATCTGAAGGGATCGCTCGCTCACAGAGTGCGCTGTATACTGCACTCGTTGTCTCTGTGTGTGTCTGTGTACCAACATGGAAATCCTTTTTGTTTGTTATTGCCATTGATTGTTATCATATATATATATATATATATGTATATATATATATATATATATATATATATATATATATATATATATATATATATATATATGTATATATGTATAAAAGCGGCCATTTTTTAAATATTTCAAAATATATGTTGCATATGTGACACTTTATAATATATGCAATCTAAATATGAACTTGTATGCAAATTGCATGTATTTCCATCTATCAGATTTGTGAGTCTAGGCTTCAGCAGGAGTGTGTTTGCGGTAGGTGGCGGCCGGCGCTCTCTGCTGGATCTGTGTTTTATTGACTTTCTTCTTCCTCCACTGACACAGCAGGATCGACCTAAAGGTGGTGCGGAAAGCTTTATTGCAGAGCGCATAACACATGGGGTTTACCGTACTATTGACGTAGCACAGCCAATACCCCAAAGCCCACAGCGTCTCCGGGATGCATCCATCGCAGAAAGCATTCAGAAGCACCATAATGTTATACGGCGTCCATGTGATGATGAAGGCCAACAAGATGGCGCTCAAAGTCTGCGCCGCTTTTTTCTCTTTCACCAGCGACAGCTTCTTACGCTTGTTGGTCTTGCGTGCGGATTTACCAGGCTGATCTTTGGAGTCCAGAGTGGATGATTTTGAAACTTCTAATTTGGATGGTTTCGCCTCTAAATCTTGCTTCTCGATGGTATAGATGTGTTCGCCATCCTCTTCATCGTCGTCATCTGATTGATCGATAGAGACGGCAGTTTCGTTATTATTCCAGCTGTCGCTACTGCTGCGCTCCACATCTCCACGACTCCAAAACCACAGTCGCCTTGTTTTATTTGTCCTCATCGGAGCTGCCGGTTGGAGCTCGTAGCTGCTGTGGCTTCGAGAGCTTCCCGTTTGAGGAACCACCACCACAGACTCTTCCTTCGCATTCCCAGATGCTTTCAATCCTGCTAATTCCCTAGAACGGTTTTCCGTTTCCTTATAGATCCTCCAGTAAAGCACAGTCATGATGGTCACCGGCAGGTAAAACGCAGCGATTGCTGTGCAAAACGTAGTTATTGGCTCTGAAATGAACTGTATATAACACTTATCTGGCTCAACCGTCCGTTCTCCGACAAAATACTGCCAGAAGAGAATCGCAGGAGCCCATAGGATGAACGAAATGGACCAGGCTAAACCAATCATAGTCATTGCGCGCTTAGTAGTCCGCTTTGCTCTGTAAGTAAGCGGACGCGTGACTGAAAAATAGCGGTCGAAACTGATAACCAGCAGATTCATAACTGATGCATTGCTGGCTACGTAATCAATAGCCAGCCATAGATCGCACGCAAAGTTTCCCAGCGCCCACTGGTCCATGATGATGTAGGTGGTGTATAGATTCATGGACAGCACGCCGATGATGAGGTCAGCGAACGCCAGGCTCAGCAGATAATAATTGTTGACGGTTTTGAGCTGTTTGTTGAGTTTGAAGGACAGCAGGACGAGTGTGTTCCCGATGATGGTGAGCAGAGAGATGGATCCGCACAATAACGCAATCATCACGACCTGAAGGACGCTGTGGCCACCGAGCGGGTCTGAGAGCACGCTGGGAATCTGAGTGATGTTGGGGAGTGAATCATTGGCTGGATGGAGGTCATGTGACATGAATGCTGTGACAGGATTGGCTCGCATCCCCGGGGAGCTGTTGGTCAGGAAGAGTCCAGGCTCAGCGCTCAGTGTGAGGTTCATGGTGGCATATTCTGTGCATGAAGCTGCGAGACGAGAGAGAAAAACAAACACACATTAGCAATAGAGCGGAAATTAAAATACAATTTTTTTGATGTTAGCTTTAGTCTGTTAGTGTTAAGGATATCTAAGCAACTGTGCTCCAAAACAGTGACAAAATTCACATCTAGGAGATATAAAACTGATGTGAACATACAAAGCTTAAATGAATCCTGAATGCCTAAATGAATCAACAATCTTTTCAGGACACCTTATATTATTCATTTTCTTTTCAGTTAAGTCCCTTTATTAATCTGGGGTCGCCACAGGGGAATGAACCGCCAACTTATCCAGCACATGTTTTACGCAGTGGATGCCCTTCCAGCTGCAACCCATGTCTGGGAAACATCCATACACACTCATACACTACGGACAATTTAGCTAACCCAATTCACCTGTACCGCATGTCTTTGGACTGTGGGGGAAACCGGAGCACCCGGAGGAAACCCGCAGGGAGAACATGCAAACTCCTCACAGAAATGCCAACTGACCCAGCCAAGGCTCGAACCAGCGACCTTCTTGCTGTGAGACGACAGCACTACCTACTGCGCCACTGCGTCGCCTACTTTATATTATATTATATTATATAATATGTCCAATATATATATATATATATATATATATATATATATATATATATATATATATATATATATATATATATATATATATATATGGTAAAAGAGAGAGATTTCAATATCTTTTATATTTATTTCTATATCTTATGTTGTCATTTTACTTAAAGTTTTAGTAATTTTGTAATGAAGTTCGTGGTTCCCCTGTAAAATGTGGTGTAATAATCTTTAATTTATTATTTTATTTTACTATAGAGCATCATGTCATGTGTGTTTCTGCATCTTTAGCTTGTTTTAACTGTGAAAGAGTTCCAGGCGCTTCAGGATCCACAGGAAGAGGAATATTCTCAGTGATTGTCTGATGTTTGCAGGATGTTTGTTTGATTGCACAGCGCAGAACCAGAGACAAACTCAGTGTCAGGCTGTGGAGGAAGATATCAGAGAGATCGGCATGAAGAAACACACACACACACAGGAGGAAACGCTGATGACGGATCCTCATTTCTGCTCTCTGAATCTGCCATCTCTGCTCATGATGACTCTATTCAATCTTCAGCTCATAATGCTGTTTTCATTTGTGGCTTTGCCTCATACTGTATATGATATTGATTCAGACCATTAGATTAATTCATAACACCACATGGAGCCCGCAGAGGAGCACCATTATTCAAACAAATGAACGTCAGAAAGCATAACTTACATGATTCATTTACAAACCTAATTCAGACTGTGACTCTTTTAATATCCTCTCTATTTATCCATAATATTTCATACACACACACACACACACTCTTATATATGCATGCAACATATAAACACTATACGTGCTGTGCACACAAAACACATATGCACTGGTAATAAAGATTTATTAAATGGTCCAATCCCCAAACATCATCTCTGTCCTTCATAAAGACTCACACTGAGATCATTCACGTGCACAAAACACCCAAGACCATCACAAATCATAAAAACACAATAAAACTCATCTACACAAGATCCGGGAATCAGAAATGGTAAACATTAACAAACAGAAGTGCTGGAGTTCACACGCAGAGCGAAACCATCACGTCAGTCTGATATACATGGACATAAATTTAACAGAGCGAAACAAACAATAACAAAATCTATAATTCATAAATATATATATTAGTCTCTACAGGGAGGTTTTGTTCTGTTCAACACACACAGTTTGCTGTCAGCAGAAGGTCAAAGGTCAAATAGGCCTGATATTTACTAAGGTGTTTGAGTCTGTGTGTGTGTGTGTGTGTGTGTGTGTATGGATGTGATCGTGAGAGAGAGTGTGTTTGTGTCGGGGAGTGTGTTTCGTAACAGTGTGTGTGTGTGTGCTTTTAGTATGTGTGTGTGTCTCAGCGTATGTTTGTGTGTGAGAGAGACAGAGAGCGAGAGTCTGAGAGTGTGTGTCAGTGTGTGTGAGTTTGATTCTTAGCTATGAGACCATCTGTCACAGTCACAGTCAAATTAATATTTCAGACCTATGTGTTAATACTTCATGTTACTTTTTAAGTAGCTGTAAAAAAAGTGTAACAATGTCCAACTCTGACAATCATTATCACAACATCATCAATAAACCAACAGCAGGAGAACAGAAGAATGATAAGCAACTCAGGCTCTTCTGTCATTGTTATCAGTCGGTCTGTCTGTCTGTCTGTCTGTCTACCTACCTACTTATCTTCCTACCAACCAACCAACTGACCGACCAACCGACCGACCAACCAACCAACCAACCAACCAACCAACCAACCAACCAACCAACCAACTCAATGAATTAACCAACCAACCAGTCAATCAGTTAACCAATGAACCAATAAATCGATGAACCAACCAACCAACCAATCAATTAAACAACCAACCAACCAAACAATTAACCAATGAACCAACCAACCAACCAATCAATCAATTAACCAATTAATGAACCAACCAACGATCCAACCAATCAATGAACTAATCAATTAACCAACCAACCAATGAACCAACCAACCAACCAACCAATCAATGAACCAATCAGATAAACAACTAATCAACCAACCAACCAACCAATGAACCAACCAAGCAATCAATGAACCAACCAAGCAATCAATGAACCAATCAGATAAACAACTAATCAACCAACCAACCAACCAATGAACCAACCAATCAATCAATGAACCAATCAGATAAACAACTAATCAACCAACCAACCAACCAATGAACCAACCAATCAATCAATGAACCAATCAGATAAACAACCAATCAAACAACCGACAAACCAACCAATGAACCACTGAACCAACCAACTAATCAATTAATAAACCAAACAAATAAACAACCAACCAACCAACGAGCCAACCGACCAACCAACCAACGAACCACTGAAACAACCAACCAATCAATCAATTAACCAATCAAATAAACAACCAACCAACCAACCAACCAGCCAACCGACCAACAAACCAATGAACCAACCAACCAATCGATCAATTAACCAATCAAATAAACAACCAACCAACCAGCCAACCGACCAACAAACCAATGAACCACTGAAACAACCAACCAATCAATCAATTAACCAATCAAATAAACAACCAACCAACCAACGAGCACACCGACCAACCAACCAACGAACCACTGAAACAACCAACCAATCAATCAATTAACCAATCAAATAAACAACCAACCAACCAGCCAACCGACCAAAAAATCAATGAACCACTGAAACAACCAACCAATCGATCAATTAACCAATCAAATAAACAACCAACCAATTTGTTTTACGCAGCGGATGCCCTTCCAGCTGCAACCCATTCCTGGGAAACATCCACACACACCCATTCAAACTCTATGGACACTATGGACAATTTAGCCTACCCAATTCACCTGTACCGCATGTCATGGACTGTTGGGGGAAACCGGAGCAACCTTCTTGCTGTGAGGCAACAGCACTACCTACTGCGCCACTGCGTCGCCCACAAAGTATCTGTGACATGTGTATTGTATCCAACCATTTGAAAACAAGAGTTAAGAGTTTTGCAAAAAACAAACTGTAAACAGAGCAGATCAGGGGGCGGGACATAATCCTGATGCCTTTGATTGACAGCTGGATTATCCCATTCAAACGCCACAACTAGATTATTTAATAGTTAATCTATCAGAATTGATTCGAAAGAATTCGCTGGAGTTTAACAATATAATAACAATCTTTCATCTTTCGCCCCCAAAATGTTTTAGTTAAAGTCAGTGTTTCTCCTGCTTCGGTCTGGAAATATCTGTGTTTATTTATGATGTTAGTTGAGATCATGTAAACACTGATGCTTTCTGGAAAGATGATTTATTTATCTGATCAGCTCATACAGATGAACATTCTGTTCTAAAAGCACAAGACAAAACACAAAGCGATGATGTGTGTCTTTATAAGGCTCATATTTGACATTCTGCACTCATTTTAATACTAGTCTTATGATTAATGTCTTAAATGATTTAATTTCTGAAATGAATGCAGTCTTGCTGAATTAAAAATCTCGTCCATCAGATCTCACTGATGTAAAGGTTTGCATGACTTGTGTTTGTTTCTGACGGTGTGTATTTCTGACAGTTTACAGTGTGAGTGTGTGCTTTCTCACTGTATCTGCTGGTTAAAGCTCATGGGTGTCTGTGCTGGATCTCATGCACTTCTGTTCCTCTTCAGCTCCGTCAGTCTGAAAAACACCACAGTCAAGATCATCAACTGGTGTTATATTGATGAAAGACTGACCATCTGTAACACACACACACACACACACACACACACACACACAGTGCATACATACACTCAAAAACATAGAAAATAACACGCACACACATTCATACAAACCCTCAAAAACAAACACTCAAAACCATGGCCACTTTATTAGGTACACCTGTCCAACTGCTCGTTAACGCAAATTTCTAATCAGCCAATCACATGGCAGCAGCTCAATGCATTTAGGCATGTAGACATGGTCAAGACGATCTGATGCAGTTCAGCGCGAGCATCAGAATAGGGAAGAAAGGGGATTTAAGTGACTTTGAACGTGGCATGGTTGTTGGTGCCAGACGGGCTGCTCTGAGTATTTCAGAAACTGCTGATCTACTGGGATTTTCACGCACAACCATCTCTAAACCCTACAGAGAATGGTCCGACAAAGAGGAAATATCCAGTGAGCGGCAGTTCTGTGGGCCCAAATGCCTTGTTGATGCCAGAGGTCAGAGGAGAATGGCCAGACTGGTTCCAGATGATAGAAAGGCAACAGTAACTCAAATAAGCACTCGTTACAACCGAGGTCTGCAGAAGAGCATCTCTGAACACTCAACACGTCCAACCTTGAGGCGGATGGGCTACAGCAGCAGAAGACCACACCGGGTGCCGCTCCTGTCAGCTAAGAACAGGAAACTGAGGCTACAATTCACACAGGCTCACCAAAACTGGACAATAGAAGATTGGAGAAACGTTGCCTGGTCTGATGAGTCTCCATTTCTGCTGACACATTCGGATGCTCGGCTCAGAATTTGGCCTCAACAACATGAAAGCATGAATCCATCCTGCCTTGTATCAGCGGTTCAGGCTGCTGATGGTGGTGTAATGGTGTGGGGGAGATTTCTTGGCACACTTTGGGCACAACTGAGCATTGTGTCAGCGCCACAGCCTACCTGAGTATTGTTGCTGACCATGTCCATCCCTTTATGACCAGCAGGATAACGCACCATGTCATAAAGCGTGAATCATCTCAGACTGGATTCTTGAACATGACAATGAGTTCACTGTACTCAAATGGCCTCCACAGTCACCAGAGCTCAATCCAATAAAGCACCTTTGGGATGTGGTGGAACGGGAGATTGGCATCATGGATGTGCAGCCGACAAATCTGCAGCAACTGTGTGATGCTATCATGTCAATATGGAGCAAAATCTCTGAGGAATATTTCCAGTAGCTTGTTGAATCTATGCCACGTAGGATTAAAGCAGTTCTGAAGGAAAAAGGGGTCCAACCCGGTGCTAGTAAGGTGTACCTAATAAAGTGGCCAGTGAGTGTATGATTGTTCTTACTATAATTCTAAACTGACTTCATTTTAATCTATTTATCAGTTTTATTTCTCCAGCAAATGTCTGGATTCCTGAGAAAAACAACGTCACTTTCTGCAGAACCAGGGTGCAGTATTTACTGTGAGTTTTACATTCTGAACACAGTCTCTGTTAAATCAGCCATCAGACAGAATTACAGCCAAACAAGCCTAGTGTGTGTGTGTGTGTGTGTGTGTGTGTGTGTGTTCCTCACACTGAGAATATTAAAGCTATTAATTTTCTGAATGTCTGGAGATCTTTAAAAAAATCTCAAGAACCCAAAGGAATGATTTCACTCACGACTGACTTACTGTACATCTCTCTCTCTCTTTGTGTGTGTGTGTGTGTGTGTGTGTGTGTGTGTGTGTGTGTGTGTGTGTGTGTGTGTGTGTGTGTGCGTGCGTGTGTGTGTGTTTGTGTGTGTGTGTGTGTGTGAGAGAGAGAGCGAGAGAGAGAGAGAGTGAGTCAGTATCAGTGTGTATATGTGCATGTTTTTTATACTTTCATTTAATTAATAATTAATATTATTAATATATTTTTACATTTATTTTGTATTTCTTATTTTAGGTTTAACTGTAGATGTAAATTTACACTGTTTTGCAGTTTTTATTAGTCAATATATTGATTTTATCTTTTAGTTTAACTATTTTAGTAGATCAGGTTAAATTTAAGTTTTAAAAGTATATTTAAGAAAATATTTATTTATATTTATATAAAGACATATATAAAAATACAAATATTTATATATTTTTTATTTTAATTGATTAATTCATTCATTCATTTTCCTTCAGTCTTTATTTCAGAGGTCACCAAAGTGAAATGAACCACCAACTATTCCAGCATATGTTTGACGCAGCGGATGCCCCAGTACAGGGAAACAGCCATACACACTCATTCACACACACACTCATACACTACAGCCAGTTTAGTTCATCAATTCCCCTATAGCGCATGTGTTTGGACACTGAGCCGCCAACACAGGGAGAACATGCAAACTACACACAGAAATGCCAACTGATCCAGCTGGGACTCAAACCAGCGACCTTCTTGTTATGAGGCCGCAGTGCTAACCAATGAGTCACCATGCCGCCCAGTTATTTACATAGGAGCATACTTATTTTATTATATTTTGCTGCTTATGATATTATGATTTTAATTAGTCATTGTTTGAATTTGTACGGGTTTAGTTTTCTAGCTGGATTATTTGAATCCATTTGCGTGTTTGATTTGAAGGATGTTTTGTTTATTCTGTATGATGAACTGTTTCAGTAGCAGATGAGGAGCAGAGAAATAAACAATCTCACATGAGAAACAGATGAACTGAAGCCACAGAAGAGCGTTCAGTAGAATAGAGGTTACTTCTGAACGTGAACACACAGACGGACAGACGTCCACACCAGCAGCTTCTCAGATTGCATTTCTCCAGTTTAAAGTGGAAACAGATTCTGTGACGTCTGCAGTGTAGAGCACAACTGAAGCCTGTAATCAAATTGTGACTGCCTGCAATCATCATCTGACCCTAAAGCATCCTGATGATCATCTGCATATGTTAGACATGCTAATGAGTGCAGTGTGAACCTGTGAATGAGGAGATTCTGCCCTCAGTGCACACGCACAGACACACACACACACACACACACACACACACTCGCATTCAGATGATAGACTGTAAAAAAAATGTATGCGCACACACGTATGCAGATACACACATATACCTGTACATACACATGCACACACATACACACATATGTAAACACACATACACACACTCACATGCACAAAAACACATACAACCACACGCACAAATACATGTACACAAACTCACTCACACATATGCACATACACACAAAAAATAAAATAATAATTTCAAAAAATATTATATATATTGTACATATATATACACACACACACCACTATATATATATTTTTACACCTACAAGTACAGCACACACACCCACACATTTGCACAAACACACATATTTGTATATGTGTGCACACAAATATCAGACCACAATCAAACCACAAATATATATTCATGCACACACACACAAACAGAAATAAATGCACACACGCACGCACGCACACACGCACGCACGCACACACACACACACACACACACACACACACACACACACACACACACACACACACACACACACACACGTGCACTCAGAGCTGTAAATCCTCTGGATGTCTCTCAGAACTGCTGAACTCCTGCATGTATCAGTGGAGTTACTGGAGCAGGAACAGAAGGATTCATCTAATCATGATCCCACACAAACAGAACAAACACACACAGCCGTCCTGTTCTCATCAAATCACCATCACAACGCCATTATTGCTCATCATTTGCACGTAACACACTCTTAGAGAGGGGAAAATGTGGACAACCAATCCTAAAATATTTATTGAAGGATTATATTTATGCACATTGCAGATCTACACACACACACACACACACACACGCACACACACACACACACACACACACACACACACACACACACACACACACACACGCACACACACGCACACACACACGCACACACGCACACACTCGCACACACACACACACACACGCACACACACACACACGCACACACACACACACACACACACACACACACACATTCCAAAACATCTAAATTACCCTAGCAATACCTTAACATCCACCAGAACAACACAGAATACCCTAGCAACACCTTAACAACCACGAGAATACTGAATACCCTAGCAACACCTTAACAGCTACCAGAACACTGAATACCCTATCAACACCTTAACAACTACCAGAACACTGAATATCCTAGCAACACCTTAACAACCACCAGAACACTGAATACCCTAGCACCACCTTAACAACCACCAGAACACTGAATACCCTAGCAACATCTTAACATCCACCAAAACAACACAAAATACCCTAGCAACACCTTAACATCCACCAGAACACCAACTTAACCACCAGAACAACACAGGGCGCCCTAGCAACACTTCAACAACCATCAGAACACCATAGCAACACCTTAACAACCACCAGAACACCACAGAATACCCTAGCAACAACTTAACAACCACAAGAATACCACAGAAATCCCTAGCAACACCTTAACAACAATCAGAACACCAGAGAACACCCTAACAAAACCTTAGCAACAACCAGAACAACACCGAACACCCTAGCAACATCTTAACAACCACCAGAACACGATAGCAACACCTTAACAACCACCCGAACACTACAGAATACCCTAGCAACAACTTAACAACCACCAGAAAAACACAGGGCACCCTGGCAACACTTTAACAACCATCAGAACACAGAATACCCTAGCAACACCTTAACAACCACTAGAACATCACAGAATATCCTAGCAACACCAAAACAACCACAATAAAAACACAGAATGCCCTAGCAACACCTTAACAACCACCAGCACAACACAGAATACCCTAGCAACACCTTAACAACCACAGAATATCATAGCAACACCAAAACAACCACCATAACAACATAGAATGCCCTAGAAACACCTTAACAACCACCAAAACACCACAGGATACCCTAGCAACACATTAACAACTACCAGAACACCACAGAATACCATAGCAACACATTAACAACCACCAGAACACCACAGAATACCCTAGCAACACCTTAACATCCACCAAAACACCACAGGATACCCTAGCAACACATTAACAACCAGCAGAACACCACAGAATACCCTAGCAACACCTTAACATCCACCAAAACACCACAGGATACCCTAGCAACACATTAACAACCACCAGAACACCACAGAATACCCTAGCAACACATTAACAACCACCAGAACACCACATAATACCCTAGCAACACATTAACAACCACCAAAACGCCACAGAATACCCTAGCAACACCTTAATAACCACCAGAACACCACAGAATACCCTAGCAATACCT
>NC_079446.1:49083382-49088382 GCF_903798145.1 Danio aesculapii | reverse complement strand
GGGTCAAACAACAAAAAATAAGGTCAAGAATCTTGGTGTGACTCTGGAGTCAGATCTGAGTTTCAATAGTCATATCAAAGCAGTTAGTAAATCAGCATACTATCATCTCAAAAACATTGCAGGAATCAGATGCTTTGTTTCCAGTGAAGACTTAGAGAGACTTGTTGATGCTTTTATCAGCAGCAGAGTGGATTACTGTAATGCACTCCTCACTGGCCTTCCCATAAACACAGTCAGACAGTTGCAGCTCATCCAGAACGCTGCGGCCAGGATTCTGACCAGAACCAGGAAATCAGAGCACATCACACCTGTCCTCAGGTCTTTACACTGGCTCCCAGAATAGATTTATTACAAGTATTATTACTTGTCTGTAAATCACTAAATGGCCTCAATACATTACAGATATGCTCACTGAATACAAACCCAACAGATCACTCAGATCTTTAGGATCAAATAAACTAGAAATTCCAAGAGTTCAGTCAAAGCAGGGTGAATCGGCATTCAGCTACTAACAGCGCCCCCTGCTGCTGGAATCAGCTTCCAGAAATGATCAGATGTGCTCCAACATTAGGCACGTTCAAATCAAGACTGAACACACATCTGTTTAGCTGTGCCTTTAACTGAATGAGCACTGTGCTATGTCTGACAGATCGCACTATTGCGCCTTTCTTTTCTTTTTCATTCTTTTATAACCGGTTTAAACACATTTTAATCTATTTTTATATTATTTGTTTTTATTGTCTTATACTTGTTTCTTTTATTCCTGTTTATGTAAAGCACTTTGAATTGCCACTGTATACTTACCTTGCCTTGAATAACTGTAAAAAAAAAAAAACAAACAAACAAAAAAAAAAATATATATATATATATAATTTATTTATTTTATTTAAATTTTTTTAATTGAAAGTCTATAGAGGGTTTGCACTTATGCTTAGTTTGTCTTGTTTTTATTCCAAATATCTAAAAAAAAAATTAAACCAAGGAGTATTTTCTAATCAAACAAAAATATTGTCATTTTAAGAAATAGTAAGTCAAAATTAAGACAATTATTTCAATCTAATATCTAAATCTAATTTATATGGACAGCATGGCTTGTTTTTTGTTGTTGTTATCATCTTGTTTTTACCAGGTTGTAAATTTTTTTTTCAAAATAACTATTATAAATATTATACTGTACAAAAGCAATAAAAAAACAAAAACAAGCATCTTAATTCAAAAACCGAAAACAACTTACCCTCTTGGCAAATTCTTGTGCTTGCTTTAAGGAAAAAACCACTTAAATTTGACATTCTGAAAACAAAATGCTTGCTAATTTACTTTATTTAAAAATTACTAGATATTTGGACTAGAAACAAGACAAAATCTCTAAGTGCGGTGATACTGAAATGCTCAAAACAACAGAGTTAATATAGTACTAAACACTGATGCTGCTAAATCATATAGAGAAGAACTTAATAATTTCCCAGAAATGGGTTGCAGCTGAAAGGGCATCCGCTGCGTAAAACATATGCTGGATAAGTTGGCGGTTCATTCCGCTGTGGCGACCCCAGATTAATAAAGGGACTAAGCTGAAAAGAAAATGAATGAATGAAAGAACTTAATAAGCAGGGAAGAGTGCAATATTTGGAATAACTGAATTCAATAGGTGATAAAACACACATATGAGCAATATTAATAAAGATATTAGACAAATATTTCACCTACTTGAGCAGAAATGATAAGAAGAAACATGAATGCTGCTCTAGAATCTGCTTCGGTTTGACCATGAACACTCTTTTAGTCTCTTCTGCTGGATTTGTTTGAGCTTTTGTTGGTCTATAATACTTTAAATGTTTTATTCCAGTCAGACTGATTAGTGCAGCCCAAAACATGACAATAATTGATCGTTTTCAGCAGCAATAATCAGCAAGTTTCATTCAGTTCAGTGGCTTTGTTTACATTCTGTGCCCAACATGGCTGACTAATAAAAACACTCTATTAAATCACATGCTCGATGATTATTTTGGACAGATCACACAAGACTTTCCATATTAAATATTTCTATTTTACATTTTTCCTTTCTCTTAAAACTCAAGATACGTCACACTTCATGAAGGGAAGGACACAACTAATTAACGAACAAGAAAACAGATTTATTTCTCCAGAAGTGAATCGTTCCCCCTCACATCTACTGCACTGATGATTCTGGCATAGATTAGCATAGCCTGTAAAGAACTGTGCATATCACTAATACAGGCTATACTAATTAAAGCCAGAGTCATCAAACTGGCCTTCAGACGCTGAGCAGATCTTGCAGATGAAGACGACGCTGACGATAAACTCCAGAGGAATTATGCAGACAACAGGATTAATCCAAAATACATATTTCATGCCAAATTCACAATATTACTCAATTCATTTATTTTCCTTCAGCTTAGTCCCTTATTTATTAGGGGTCGTCACAGCGGAATGAACCGCCAACTATTCCAGCAAATGTTTTACACAGCGGATGCCCTTCCAGCCGCAAATCCAGTACTGGGAAACACCCATTCACTCTCATTCACACACACACTCATACACATTCTTCAAAATATCTTCTTACATGTTTCACAGAAGAAACTCAAACAAGTGAAGTGTGAATAAATGATGACAGATTTGAGATTTTTGGCGAGACTCTCTTTAAAGCATCAGGAGTTAAATAACAGATGACAACATGACAGTGAAATTGGGATAAATATAAAACAGGCTGTTCCCACACAGGGTAAACACAGTAAAGGTTTCTAATGGAGATCGGAGAGAATCTGCCCTTCCATTTACATCCATTACACAAACACATCATAATTAAACCCTCCATCAGCAAACATCATCCAGATCAAATCCTGCAGGATCACGTCAATCAATAAAGCCCAAATACAGAGAGCGCAAACACATTAACACACTCACGGCTATTAGTTCAAAACACTCCCGTTCTGTCAGCGCTGAGCTTCCTTTTCTCTCAGATGCTAAAAGTTTGACTTGTTCATCAGATTTGATGTGCTTAAAACTAAAGGTTTGCTCAATGCCAGGGCTGCATGATATTGGAAATATCTAATATTGCGATTTTTTTTCAGCAATAGTTATTGCGACATGACTACAGTTTCACAAGATGGTTTGAACAGCTCTTTCTGGGCAGTCTAACAGTATTCAGGTACAGAAATTGAAAAATCTCAATGCAAAAAATGCTTTTATTAGTTTGGTTTGTCTCTTTTCTACGCTACCTGACAAAAGTCTTGTCGCTGATCTCAGTTGTAAGAGCAACAAATAACATGACTTCTATTTGATCATTTGGAAAAGTGTCAGAACGTAGATTTTCTCTAATGAATCATCTGTTGAACTGCATCCCAATCATCACAAATAGTGCAGGAGACCTACTGGAACCAGCATGGAGCCAAGAGTCTCAGAGAAATCAGTCAAGTTTGGTGAAGGAGAAATCATGGTTTGGGGTTACATTCAGTATGGGAGCGTGCGAGAGATCTGCAGAGTGGATGATCAACATCAACAGCCTGAGGTATCAAGACATTTGTGCTGCCCATTACATTACAAACCACAGGAGAGGGCAAATTCTCCAGCAGGATAGCGCTCCTTCTCATACTTCAGCCTCCACATCAAAGCTCCTGAAAGCAAAGAAGGTCAAGGTGCTCCAGGATTGGCCAGCCCAGTCACCAGATATGAACATTATTGAGCACGTCTGGGGTAAGATGGAGGAGGAGGCGTTGAAGATGAATCAGAATCTTGATGAACTCTGGGAGTCCTGCAAGAAGGCTTTCTTTGCCATTCCAGATGACTTTATTAATCAGTGATTTGAGTCATTGCAGAGATGTATGGATGCAGTCCTCCAAGCTCATGATGGAGTCAGACACAATATTCATTCTGTTTCCACTGCAGCATGACCACATATTCTATACTGGACATTATTGAAGGTTCAGTGACAAGACAAGACTCTAAGCAAAGTCAGACCTTACTGTCCTAATGAAATCATTAATAATCAAGGCATGATCATATTTTATTGTGCTAAAATAAGCGTCATCTAGAGGCCTTTGGCTTTCATAAAAGACACTTCTGATACTAAATGATGTGATGGCGCAATGACCAGGGAGAAAAAAAAAAAGAGCGGGCACTGACTAACAGCTGATAATTAAAGAGCGCTCTTTTCTCAATTCCTGTATTTAATGTGTTCACAGGGTAACTTTTTTTAGATTCTTTTCGACAAGTTGTTTTGCTATAGTTTATGATTAAAAAAGTTCACATTTTGCCATCTTCTTTTAATCTAGGCCTTTTTAAACCAGTAGGCATCTTAATGTAATGTCTATGGTGTGATTTATGCACGTGACGAATGCCAGTTTTATAGTAGTTTATATTGGTTGTGTGGTGAATGTTGCACTCTCTCTCTCTCTCTCTCTCTCTCTCTCTCGTTAACATGTTTAAATACTTGTGCAACATGACAATATAAAAGCTGTTTTAGTTCTTGAGTATGAGATTTAAGGTTTGGGACTCTGCTGTTCCGAAATGAAAGCGTCAGAGTTGACGTCATTTGCTATGATTTTCATGATGCGCGACTCGCATTGACAGGTGAAAATGTGATCTACTTGCTTACACTGCAAACACGAAGGCACAGATCTGATTCATATCGGTTTAAATTTCCACATATGAACAAGGCCTGAATCTGATTAGGCTAAATCGGAATCCATAGGATTTTTTTCCTCCTTTGTACATGTATGTACATGGGCCATATCCGATCTGTGCCACATAGGAGAAAAAAAATCTGAATTGAGTCACTTGAACCATGCAGTGTAAATGCAGCCTTTGATTGACATTCTCTCTTTGTACGTGTCATCAGAGGGGGAAAGCCCCGCCCACTAGTGACCATCTCTCACTCATTAGCATAGCATGTTAGTCTTGTTTTGAATCTGCTGCAGTACTGACACACAGACATTTGTAGCTCCACCCTCTTTTGAAAAGACCACAATCTCATTTGAATTTAA
>NC_079446.1:49075882-49078382 GCF_903798145.1 Danio aesculapii | reverse complement strand
TGAGACACTATTTCATCCTCAAAAAATCTGAATCATCAAATGATTGGAAACTATTCCATAGACTCTGTTTATCCCCTGTGAAATGATTTTATATGCATTTATCACCTTCCCCAGATTGTAATTTATGCTCACAGAGGACAGTTGGCACTTATTTTCATTATTATCGGGAATGTCCTGTACTTCACTTATTTTGGTCTCAGCTGGCTCATGACACTTCAGTTTTGTTAGGAAAAGATGCAGAACTGACTCCAGTATGTTTTATTCCTAAACGATTTTTCTAACATGTGACTCTCAATACAACAAAAGAACTTACTCTTAGCTGCTTTCACAGCTGCTAAGAAAATGTTGGCTTGCCACTGGATCCCTCCTCATATTATGAGTAGACATCAATGGGGCCTATTTTTGCTGCACATTATTTGTAAAGAATATACATGGAGCTCAGTCAAAAACTGTTAAAGGGCACATAGGTTACCCCTTTTTTCATCTTTAATACAAGTCTTTTGTGTCCCCAGAATGTGTCTGTAAAGTTTCAGCTCAAAACACCCATCAGATTATTTATTAGAGCTGTCTGAAGTGTCTGTATTATAGCTGGGGAAAAGTTGTTGCTGTTTTTTTTGTACTGGCCCTTTAAGGCTAGTCCCCCCCGCCCACCGTTCCCATGTGCCTGTCAGCAATCCCCGCCCTCGGCTGCCTCAGAAAGCAGATCTCACGTAGCGTGTGTGAGAAATACTACAGTAAGAACTTTAACAATCAGTATTTGATGCATTTTTGTGGCGTTGCAACAATAAGTCACATACAATGTCATTACAAAGTTCACGCATTTTTTTTATAACACAGCAACCTTTTAACTTCTGTTATTATAGAGCAACTCTTCCTGGGTGGGGAGTGGGGATTCGGGGTTGTTTTATGATATATAGAAGCCACTGAGAAACACTGTAAATATGCTTGTAATTTATCATAATTTATGTAAACGCACAGAAACAAAGACTTGAGCATCCCAGTCTATCCAAATGAATGAAGTCTTTCCAAATAGAGCTGTTCAATTCATCTGGTGAGAATATATTTATTTGGCAATATAGATAACAGAAAAACTAAATATCGCGATGTCAAATTTTTCCAATATCCTGCAGCCCTTCTCCAAATGTATGTAGTCCACACGAGCTGCTAGTCTTCTGGTAGTATGGCTCTCTCTGGCCTCGTGTCATGTTCTGTAGTGCAGCTTTATCTGTCAGCTGATAATCAAATCCAGATCCTGCGCAGTGGACCTGAGCTCTGCTGATGCTAATTAATGTATATCCTAACGAGACGCGCCACTGAACACAACATCAGATCACTGCCAAGACTCCAGATCAGCAGAGACAGAGCGACTGCATCTCCTGAGTCCAAAGTAGGCACAAACGTCCAGAACGTGTGTGTGGTGGACAGAATCACAGAGAAACGTTCTGTGCTTTTCTTACTTTTTTTTGTCTTGTTTCCAGTTCAAATATCTACAGCATTCACTCAAAAATAATACGAGTTTGCTGCTTGTTCAAACTTATTTAAAATGAGCTAAAACAACACAAGTCTTGAGATTTCATTAGGAGAACCTAATTTTTTTTATGTTCAATCCAGATGGCACGGTGGCTCAGTGGTTAGAAGAAGGTGTCTGGTTCGAGTCTCGGCTGGGTCAGTTGGCATTTCTGTGTGGAGTTTGCATGTTCTCCCCATGTTGGTGTGGGTTTCCTCTAGGGTTGCTGGATTATGGGAAAAATCATAATCACGATTATTTTGGTCATAATTGTAATCACGATTATTCAAAACGATCATCAGTTGAAGTCAAAATTATTCACCCTCCTGTGAATATTTTTTATATATAAATATTTCCCAAATGATGTTTAACAGAGGAATTTTTCACAGTATTTCCTATAATATTTTTTCTTCTGCAGAAAGGCTTATTTGTTTTATTTCAGCTAAAATAAAAGCAGGTTTAAATATTTTGAAACCTATTTTAATAGCTCAATATTATTAGCCCCTGATGATGTCTGCAGAAGAAACTACTGATATACAATGACTTGCCTAGTTACCCTGATTAAGCCTTTATATGTCACTTAATCTGAATACCAGTATCTTGAAACATATCTAGTCAAATATAATGCGCTGTCACCATAGTAAAGATAAAAGAAATCAGTTATTAGAAATGAGTTATTAAATCTGTTATGTTTAAACTGCTTTAGGCACTGTTTCACTTTAAGAAAAAAACTTCAGCTACAAAAGTCCTTCAGTCCAGAGCAGTGAGGGATTTTCTCCTCTTGTTGTTTGATTAATAATAAAAACAGTCAGCAGCAGGAATATTGCGCGCTGTCACTTTAAGAATAGTGCGGCTCTGATATGGCTTCTCTTCCACATGTCTTTTAATTCTCCACTCGTTTGTTTATTACACAAATGAGGGTTAATATGAATAATCACTAAACACTGCACTCTGACACACATGTGCATGTATTTGACCATTAAAGCGCTCGCA
>NC_079446.1:49030882-49065882 GCF_903798145.1 Danio aesculapii | reverse complement strand
CAGATACCAGCAGCAGCACACACACACACACACACACACACACACACACACACGAAACTGTGCAGCAATGTCTTCATAAATCACCTTATTTTAATACCTGCCATAACCATTACATTACACACACACATACACGCACACACACACGCACACACACACACACAGATCATGTTCTCCTGCACATTCTTCATTGTGTTTTCCAGCGTGTTCCTCTGTGTTTTCTTCTGCACTGTGCTCTTCAATGCATTCTCCACTGTGTTCTTAAGCAGATCCTCAAACATGTTCAATGCATTTCAATTCATCTTTATTTCTATAGTGTTTTTTCCATGTAGATTGTGTCAAAGCAGCTGAACACGCATGAAGAACAGAGAATGAAAAGCCATAACCATATTTCAGATTTCTGTCCTCCAACATGTTCTCCACCGTGTTTTCAGCATGTTCCTTGGCATGTTTTCAGCATGTTCTCCAGCATGATCTTCTGCATGTTCTGCAGTTGATTCTCCTGTATGAAATTCTTGTTCTCCAGCCCTCCACTGTGTGCTTTTCAGCGGTGGTGTGTGTGTGTGCGTGTGTGTGCCTCAGTGTTTCTGCTCAACAGGTGTCAGGATAGAGCGATCTGAGCACAGATGAATAAAGCGACAGATGGATTTTCAGCGACACATGGGGTGAAGAACTGAGCAAATATTTGATTTAACAGTTGGACCTGAAGAGCTTTCCGCATCTGAACCGCAGCCAGCTCTTTATAGAGGAGCATTAAAGAAAACTCACGTACACACTCTATTTTTACATGTGCTGATAAAGACACCTGCGCACACACACACACACAAGAAAGTTAAGTAAGTTATAAACGTGCATGTGCAGACAGTAAAAACATACTGCAGATGATGAACTACTAAAGTTCTGATCAAGTTAAACCAGAACATAAACACAACGTTCATTTAAAGTGATCTGAGCTTCAAAATAATTCTCAAAACATCCTTTTCTAAAGTAGAGATGTTGTTTTTTTTTTGGAATTTAAACACAACATATTCAGTTCATCCCACATAATCTCATGACCATGTTTATTTCTTTTTAAACAGCAAATACTGATGCAGGTGGTTTTTGCATATGCACACAATGATTAAAGTGATTAATGAGGTGGCAGTGCCTACAGTAACAGTAAATCCATTTGGAGAAGTGCACTGGAAATACAGTTTCTGCTGTGTGATTTCACAGACTACACTGTAGTGTTAAGAGCCCAAACACTCCTTCTATAAAATCAGATGTGGACTAACCAGATAACAGCACTCAAATTAACCGGCACTAGTCCAGACTAACCAGATGACCAGCATTCAAATTAACCAGATGAACAGCACTCAAATTAACCAGCACTAGTCCAGACTAACCAGATGACCAGCATTCAAATTAACCAGCACTAGTCCAGACTAACCAGATGACCAGCATTCAAATTAAACAGATAACAGCACTCAAATTAACCAGATGAACAGCACTCAAACTGGCCAGCACTAGTCCAGACTAACCAGATGACCAGCATTCAAATTAACCAGCACTAGTCCAGACTAACCAGATGACCAGGATTCAAATTAACCAGATGACCAGCACTGAATTAACCAGCACTAGTCCAGACTAACCAGATGACCAGCATTCAAATTAACCAGATGACCAGCACTGAAATTAACCAGCACTAGTCCATACTAACCAGATAACAGCACTCAAATTAACCAAATAACAGCACTCAAATTAACCAGCAGTAGTGCAGACCCACAGATGACCAGCATTCAAATTAACCAGATGACCAGCACTCAAACTGGCCAGCACTAGTCCAGACTAACCAGATGACCAGCATTCAAATTAACCAGATAACAGCACTCAAACTGGCCAGCACTAGTCCAGACTAACCAGATGACCAGCATTCAAATTAACCAGATAACAGCACTCAAACTGGCCAGCACTAGTGCAGACTAACCAGATGACCAGCATTCAAATTAACCAGATGACCAGCACTGAAATTAACCAGCACTAGTCTATACTAACCAGATAACAGCACTCAAATTAACCAGATAACAGCACTCAAATTAACCAGCAGTAGTGCAGACCCACAGATGACCAGCATTCAAATTAACCAGATAACAGCACTCAAACTGGCCAGCACTAGTGCAGACTAACCAGATGACCAGCATTCAAATTAACCAGATGAACAGCACTGAAATTAACCAGCACTAGTCCAGACTAACCAGATGACCAGCATTCAAATTAACCAGATAACCAGCACTGAATTAACCAGCACTAGTGCAGACTAACCAGATGACCAGCATTCAAATTAACCAGATGAACAGCACTGAAATTAACCAGCACTAGTCCAGACTAACCAGATGACCAGCTTTCAAATTAACCAGATGACCAGCACTCAAATTAACCAGCACTAGTCCATACTAACCAGATGACCAGCATTCAAATTAACCAGATAACAGCACTCAAATTAACCAGCACTAGTCCAGACTAACCAGATGACCAGCTTTCAAATTAACCAGATGACCAGCACTCAAATTAACCAGCACTAGTCCATACTAACCAGATGACCAGCATTCAAATTAACCAGATAACAGCACTCAAATTAACCAGCACTAGTCCAGACTAACCAGATGACCAGCATTCAAATTAACCAGATGAGCAGCACTGAATTAACCAGCACTAGTCCAGACTAACCAGATGACCAGCAGTCAAATTAACCAGATGACCAGCACTCAAACTAACCAGCACTAGTCCAGACTAACCAGATGACCAGCATTCAAATTAACCAGATGACCAGCACTCAAATTAACCAGCACTAGTCCATACTAACCAGATGACCAGCATTCAAATTAACCAGATAACAGCACTCAAATTAACCAGCACTAGTCCAGACTAACCAGATGACCAGCTTTCAAATTAACCAGATGACCAGCACTCAAATTAACCAGCACTAGTCCATACTAACCAGATGACCAGCATTCAAATTAACCAGATAACAGCACTCAAATTAACCAGCACTAGTCCAGACTAACCAGATGACCAGCATTCAAATTAACCAGATGAGCAGCACTGAATTAACCAGCACTAGTCCAGACTAACCAGATGACCAGCAGTCAAATTAACCAGATGACCAGCACTCAAACTAACCAGCACTAGTCCAGACTAACCAGATGACCAGCATTCAAATTAACCAGATGAGCAGCACTCAAATTAACCAGCACTAGTCCAGACTAACCAGATGACCAGCATTCAAATTAACCAGATGAGCAGCACTCAAATTAACCAGCACTAGTCCAGACTAACCAGATGACCAGCAGTCAAATTAACCAGATGACCAGCACTCAAACTAACCAGCACTAGTCCAGACTAACCAGATGACCAGCATTCAAATTAACCAGATGACCAGCACTCAAATTAACCAGCACTAGTCCATACTAACCAGATGACCAGCATTCAAATTAACCAGATAACAGCACTCAAATTAACCAGCACTAGTCCAGACTAACCAGATGACCAGCTTTCAAATTAACCAGATGACCAGCACTCAAATTAACCAGCACTAGTCCATACTAACCAGATGACCAGCATTCAAATTAACCAGATAACAGCACTCAAATTAACCAGCACTAGTCCAGACTAACCAGATGACCAGCATTCAAATTAACCAGATGAGCAGCACTGAATTAACCAGCACTAGTCCAGACTAACCAGATGACCAGCAGTCAAATTAACCAGATGACCAGCACTCAAACTAACCAGCACTAGTCCAGACTAACCAGATGACCAGCATTCAAATTAACCAGATGAGCAGCACTCAAATTAACCAGCACTAGTCCAGACTAACCAGATGACCAGCATTCAAATTAACCAGATGAGCAGCACTCAAACTCATCAGTTGACCAGCACTAATGCAAACTAACTAGCTGACCAGCACTCAAAATAACCAGATGACCAGCACTAATGCCGACACTATGATATGTGAAACTGGACATGCTGTCGAGCCCTAGTCAAAGGGCTCATAAATGCTTCAGATTATGTGTAGACTGGTTTAGGAGCAGAATGAGAGAATATTAGCCAATAAGAAGACAACCACACTGAACAACTAAGCAAACAATATTTTTATCAAAGTGTAAATGGTTTCTCTTATTAAAGGTGTTTACAATACATTTTTATATGCAGAGTCCTCATAAAACACAATGTGTGTGTACGTACCTTGTATTTCTTACATTGCAGGGACCAAATGTCCCCACAAGTATAGCAATGGCAGTAAATTCTAACCTTGTGGGGACATTTTTTTGGTCGCCATGAGGAAAACGTGTATAAATTGCACAGAATGAGGCATTTTAACATGTAAAAATGCTAAATGTTTTCTGTGAGGGTTGGGTTTAGAGGAAAATAGGATACAATAAACAGAACGTACAGTATAAAAATCATTACATCTATGGGAAGTCCCTGTAAAGATAGTCATACAAGTGTGTGTGTGTGTGTGTGTGTGTGTTGAGGAACTGAGGGAATGTGTAGGAGAGCAAAACACACACAGAAAAAGCAGAAGACAAATAAAGAATCTAAAACGCTGATGAAACATTAAATCTTCCTCCAAAGCAGAAAACATTAAGGTGACAATTATAAATATTCCAGAGCACGGGGTATATCTAAATTCATTCTGCAGTGGTTTGGCTTTCCTTTTGCCAATGTAGCTTAAGTGAATTGGATTTGAGGGCAAGAGATGGACGAATCCCATAAACTCACAATCATTCTCCTTCTGCTGGCAGAAAACACACTCGCTAAATCCAAACCAGCAATAAACCCAGCAGAATCACACAGAACCAGTCAAAGAAAACCAGACAACACCACACTGTGGTGGTCATAGGATTTACTACATTTTTTGGGCTGAATTTAAACAAATGAAGTTGAACATTACTAAATTTAATTAGCTTAAGTTCAGCCCATGTAAACAGTTTGCAACCACCTTAAAAACTCAGTAAATCCAATGAATCATTGTATTCAGTGCACTCAGGATAGACAGCACATGGACACAATCCCTCATTTTATCACATCATCAGAAATAAAGATGCTTCAAAAAACAACAGAAGTGATTTTAGATTAGTTATGAATGGACTCAGATTAAGTCAATAGTACTCAAACAGATCAAATGTCACTGATGAATGATGTAAAGTACAGTGATGCACTGAAACTTACTGCGCTTTAGTGAGTTTGTGTGTGTTGTGCTGTCATTAGATCCACCTCAAGCACTCGTTCTTCCTCATCTTGGCTCCAGCGGCTCCGGCTTCATTCTGCATCTGATGATGGTCTGCGCTCGGGCGGATTCAGAGACAGAGGAGGAGCTGAGAGAGAGAGAGAGAGAGAGAGAGAGAGAGAGAGAGACTAGTCAGAAACAGTATTACAAACTATCTACATGAATGTACAGCTGTGTATTGTATTTTATTCCTCATTATTATAATTTTTCATTACATTGTATTATTTTATTATTATTATTTTAATAACATTAGTCTTTTTTTCTTATTTGTGTATGTATTCATGAAAATTCTTATTGAATTTGTGTGTGTGTGTGTGTGTATATATATAATATAATTATAAATATTTCTCACATTTGCGTAAAATAAAATAACCTAAATAGATTCTCACTTTAATTAAACTCTTAAAATGTTGGTTGTACAACACACAAGATGCACACTTCACCCTCCATCTTTTCATTTCTTTTCTTGTTAAAGGTGCAGTATGTAAGTTTGACACCCAGTGGTTGGACTAGGTATTGCATGCCTGGTTCAAAACACACACAAGCACAGGTTGCCAGATTGACGACATAAACAGAAGTGTGCCTAACTATCATGCCTAAAGGCTGATTTAAGTCACACACACACACACACACACACACACACACACACACACACACACACACACACACACACACACACACACACACACACACACACACGCCACACACACACACGCACACACACACACACACACACAACACGCACACACACACGTATTATATTAGCACTTTACACTTTTTTCAATGTTTACATGCAATGGTTTGGCAATACTTTGTATCCAAAGCATTGCACATAAACAATGAATCATATAGTTTTGATGCGCTTGCAAAACACACACACACACACACACACACACTTCTGGATGGTTATAAATGAATCATTGTAATTATATTGAATATTATTATTTATTATTACAGTTTTATCTTAAATGGTCATTGTTAAATTACCAGTTTATTCTGATTTATTATTATTTTACTACTGTGTTTACTATGTTTTATTATAACAGTTCTTTTAGTATACTTGATCAAATACATTGGCAATAAATCTGTAACATTTGTCCTGCCAATAAAGCAGAGAGAGAGAGAGAGAGAGAGAGAGAGAGAGAGAGAGAGAGAGAGAGAGAGAGAGAGAGAGAGAGAGAGAGAGAGAGAGAGAGAGAGAGACTAGTCAATAACATTATTACAAACCATCAGCATAGCTGTACAGTTGTGTATTGTATTTAACTCTGTTATATTTTAATGATAATAATATATTTTTCTCTTTCTTTGTTTGCCTTTTGATCCTCATATTAGTCTTTGTTTTATTTCTTATTTGTGAATGTATGTGATATTTATCAAAACTGAGCACATGTTTCAATTAAATAATAAGCAATATTTTAGCAAAATACAGATGAACAACACACCATTTGCACAAAACTCAGCCATGTTTCCTATAGTAAAAACCTTATTCTTGATTCCAGTAGAGCTGTAAACAAATTCAGAACATTTACATTTATTTGCCCTTGAAAAGCAAGACGACAAGTCTTCAAATGGCTCATTTTATAGTAAGATTTTTTTTAATTTACATTTAAAATTCTACTTTCAAAAATTAAATCATAAAAAAACACAATTAACAAATGTATATTTCACTCAAGACATTTTGCAAACATTAGTTTTTTTATAATTATAAATATCTCTCACATTTGTATAAAACAAAACAAAATCTAAATAGATTCTCACTTTAATTAAACTCTTAAAATGTTTGTTGTACAACACACAAGATGCACACTTCACCCTCTATCTTTTCATTTCTTGTTAAAGGTGCAGTATGTAAGTTTGACACCCAGTGGTTGGACTAGGTATTGCACGCCTGGTTCAAAACACACACACAAGCACAGGTTGCCAGATTGACAACATCAACAGAAGTGTGCCTAACTATCAAGCCTAAAGGCTGATTTAAGTCTTGTTCTAAATTCCATGATTTTTTCCTAACCAACACCTGAAATTTATATTGTAGAAACGGCTTCTATGTCTTGCAGTTGAACAACATGACAAACTGACAGTGATCAGCTCAGGTACACCTCATGTGCTTTATTCAGTGTTAAATGCTAATAATGTAAGTCTGAATTGACTCATTTATTGCCATACTACTGAAAGCTGCAGCAGATGGTTCATCTCATATCTGGAAAATAAAATAAACCGATTGAAATTGAACTTCAGAACTGTGACTCAAAACCAACACATATCAGTGATTCAGCATCTACATTTAATATTGTTGAAGAGATTTAATATGTATTAATTAGATTATAAACCTCACCATAGTGCAGTGAGTGCACTATTCTGTGCATCTGAATGGCTGTATTTAAATGTCTGTGGTGTTGTCTGGTGCAAATAGCTAAATTGCTCATCACTGCAAATCTATGTGGTTATCTTAGGACATGGGTTTACAATGTAACCTGCACACCCACTGTTTACGTTTGCATTATTTATATTATTTACTAATTAATAACCACCTCATGTGAAACTCTGAATCTGCGTCTCTTTTTGGAGTCTGCTACTGTCCACCGGAGGTCGCATTTCGATCATGGATGCATAATTTGAGAGCCTTTTTTGACTGAATGAATGAAATGCACAGTTTTCCAGCAAGGCAACCCGGGGTGCTGAAATATAATTGGCTAAAGTGGCATTGGGCAGGTTAAAGGAACCAAATCAAAGACAGACGTTCCGGCACGTAACACACATTTTCAAAGCATAATATTTGACTTCAGCATTGTTTTCCAGATAAACAAGAATGTTCACTTGTTTCTGAAATATCTGCAAACATATTATGCTTTAGAAGAGTCAAAAACTTACATACAGCACCTTTAAGCTAACAGTTATTTTGCTTTTCAACAACAAAATTAAAAACTTGCTCTCTTTTTTCTGTACTTTCTTTCAAACAAAACAAAAAAATAACATCACCTTTACAAAACATAACCTTAAAATGCACAAACATAAAACTAAGCATCAGAAAAACAACGTTTAAACCTTTCACAATGTACAAAACAATGACAAAATGGTTTCCCTTTGATCACAAAAAGGGCATTTACCATATATATATTGATTAATGAATTATTATAACGTAAGCATTAAAGGGAACAATGAAATGTAGTATACTCCAATATTTATGTCCAATGGTGGCTTGTGCATGTTTACAATTATCTCCATCTTGCTAATAAGCAGCCCTCTTTGCATTTAAACTCTCATGGCATTTAATGCACTTTTTTGCACATTAACACAAACTGTAGCTCATTCAACGTCTTTTCCTTTACCTTAGCAGATATAAATAATATATTCACATAATCTTTTAACAAAATTTCTATTTTATTACCTTTCTTTCAAAGTGCCGTGATGGTGAGCAGTAGAAACTCGAGTAGAGATATAATATGTATTATAACATTGGCCAATTGACTTGTAATGTTTTCTCTGTCTTTTGGTCCATGATTGATGCCATACAGTAACATTTGCGGTCAGCAGAACATTAATGTTGAATCTTGTGTTCACTGACCAATAATCCAACAACAAACTATCTAAATATGACTAATAAATGTGCGTGAGAAGCATCTTCTCCATCAAACATCCTCACACTGCCACCTACAGGAGACCAGCACATTCAAGAAGACAACAACTGATGTCAACAACAACCTATGCATGATGTTTAACTCTCATCGAGAACAAATCTGCAAGAACTGAGCTTGACTCATACACCCATAACATATTGAGGTACAGTCGGTTTTATATTTGCACATTCAGACTTTCTCCTTAATCATATATCAGAAAAGTCATTCATTCATTTTCTTTTCAGCTTAGTCCATTTATTAATTCGGGGTCGCCACAGTGGAATGAACCACCAACTTATCCAGCACGTTTTACACAGCGGATGCCCTTCCAGCTGCAACCCATCACTGGGAAACTATTAGAAAAGTATTGTAATTTCTAAAGAGGGCAATCATTTTAACAACCCATGACTGTCAAAGTACATTGTTCACAGTTAATTAAACAGTGCTAATGTTGTTTTGAAGTCATACATATACACGATTTCAGACCGAAAATTTAATATAGTGCAGTAAACAATATAGTGTTGCACGTTATTGGAAAAATCGGACATTGCGATATTTTATTTCGCTATGATTTATATTGCAATATGAATCCAATTTCGGCAGATGACTTATATATAGAATAGCTCTATTTATAATAAAATCAATAACTCTGATTGGAATAATCTTGTAGAGGAGTTAATCAAAGAAATTGATAGAATAAATAAATAAGATTGATGAGATTGAGCAAAGATAAAAGTGAAATAAGTCAGATATTCAGGTACAGTAATACGATACGATATAATCATGATATTTTGCCCCAGATAATAATAGATCACGATATAAGTGCTATATCACAAGAAAACCATCCACAATATATCATGATATTTGTAAATGAAGAGGGGGGAAATGCATCAAGACGTTTTAAAATCTATTTCTTTTATTAACAGCACAAGCAAACACACTTTTTCTCTCTCTCACACACACACACACACACACACACACACACACACACACACACACACACACACACACACACACACACACACACACACATACACAATGCAGACATACAAAACATGACACACACAACATGCAAATATACACACACAACACACTCAACAAGCATACGCACACAAGCAAACACACATTTACATGCAAAACAACACACGTACATACAACATGCAAAATATACAACAAACACACACAACTACACACACAAAAAAGTAATGTAACACACAGTTTCTCTCTCACACACACTTACAAAACATGCAAATACACATACAACACAAAACACAAAACAATCAACATGCATATTGTACACACACACAAGCAAACACACATTTTCTCTCTCTCTCACACACACACACACACGCACACACACACACACACACACACACACACACACACACACACACACACACACACACGCACACAGACACAGACACAGACACACACACACACAATGCAGACATACAAAACAAAGACACACATAACATGCAAATATAAATACACAACACACTCAACAAGCATACGCACACAAGCAAACACACATTTTCTCTCTCTCACACACACACACATACACAATGCAGACATACAAAACATGACACACACAACATGCAAATATACACACACAACACACTCAACAAGCATACGCACACAAGCAAACACACATTTACATGCAAAACACAAAAAAACAACACACGTACATACAACATGCAAAATATACAACAAACACACACAACTACACACACAAAAAAGTAACGTAACACACAGTTTCTCTCTCGCACACACTTACAAAACATGCAAATACACATACAACACAAAACAATCAACATGCATATTGTACACACACAAGCAAACACACATTTTCTCTCTCACACACACACACACAATGCAGACATACAAAACATGAAACACACAACATGCAAATATACACACACAACACACTTAACAAGCATACGCACACAAGCAAACACACATTTACATGCAAAACACAAAAAAACAACACACGTACATACAACATGCAAAATATACAACAAACACACACAACTACACACACAAAAAAAGTAACGTAACACACAGTTTCTCTCTCACACACACTTACAAAACATGCAAATACACACACAACACAAAACAATCAACATGCATATTGTACACACACAAGCAAACACACATTTTCTCTCTCTCTCTCTCTCACACACACACACCCACACACACACCCACCCACCCACACACACACACACACAATGCAGACATACAAAACAAAGACACACATAACATGCAAAAATACACAACACACTCAACAAGCATACGCACACAACCAAACACACATTTACATGCAATACACAACACACGTACACACAACATGCAAAATATACAACAAACACACACACAACCACATACAAAAAAATTGACATACATATAATGACGCACACATTTTCTGTCTATCTCTATGTCTCACACACACAAACACACACACACACACACATTTCATCACTGATAACCAGCTGCCACTCTTGAATGTTACGGTTGATGAATTTGATTGATGGCACACATGCAAATATCACGCACACACACACACACACACACACACAGAGCTCTACAGTAGAATGATGACCTTTAGGAGGCGCTCTCTCAAATGATTGTAAAGTGCTTTCTAAATTCTTCATTCATTGGTTATTTGACTGAGCGTCTGCTGCTAAGTCTTCTGATTCACAAATAAACCTCTACTGTAAAACACTGAGCATAAACACCTGTCAGATCTGAGCTCAACAGAAGCATCTGCACAGAATAAATAACACCAGACCCATATGACGATCAACGTTAACATCTTATTTTGATTACATTATTATATATTTTGTGTAGATTGTCATTTGAGGTCTTCCAGGTTTGAATACGCAGACAAAATATCCATGCTTTAAACCAGTAAAACTACAATAATGTCTGAATCAGGATCACACGCACATCAGTGCATTAACAATAAAGCAGTGACACTTCAGCAGGAAGCACCACTGGTTTTGTGTTGCATGATTGTTTACCAGTGTGGTTTGTTTATTTGACCGTCACGAGAGAGAAGTGCATGATAGGAGAATCCCAGAAATCCTGATGTCTGTGAGCAGATGCTGGAGATTCACTGAGCAAACAAGATGCAGATGATAACCTTTAACACCTCACAGAAGAGACAAAGACTATTGCAGAGCATTCAATTATAGAGTATTATAAAACTACTTAATTATTATGTCTGATAAAACAAGGTCAGGGTCAATCTTTATTAATATAACACCTTAACAAACTAATGTTGATCAAAGTGCTTCACAAACAGATCAAAATAATAACAAGTATTCAATCAAAAGAATAATAACAATTTGAAAAAAGCAAAACAAAAAAAGCACAACATTAAGAGTAAGCCTGAAAGAAAAGTGCACTTTTCAAAAGCAACATTTTTGTACCTAAAGGATTTATATTGTACCTTATAAATATATATATATATATATATATATATATATATATATATATATATATATATATATATATATATATATATATATATATATACCCTAAAGATACATATTAGTGACTAAAGTATCCACATTGTACCCTAAAGATACATATTAGTGACTAAAGTATCCATATTGTACCCTAAAGATACATATTAGTCACTAAAGTATCCATATTGTACCCTAAAGATACATATTAGTCACTAAAGTATCCATATTGTCCTCTAAGGATTCATATTAGTCACTAAAGTATCCATATTGTACCCTAAAGATACATATTAGTCACTAAAGTATCCATATTGTCCTCTAAGGATTCATATTAGTGACTAAAGTATCCATATTGTACCCTAAAGATACATATTAGTCACTAAAGTATCCATATTGTACCCTAAAGATACATATTAGTCACTAAAGTATCCATATTGTCCTCTAAGGATTCATATTAGTGACTAAAGTATCCATATTGTACCCTAAAGATACATATTTGTCACTAAAGTATCCATATTGTACCCTAAAGATACATATTAGTGACTAAAGTATCCATATTGTACCCCAAAGATACATATTAGTCACTAAAGTATCCATATTGTACCCTAAAGATACATATTAGTCACTAAAGTATCCATATTGTACCCTAAAGATACATATTAGTCACTAAAGTATCCATATTGTCCTCTAAGGATTCATATTAGTGACTAAAGTATCCATATTGTACCCTAAAGATACATATTAGTGACTAAAGTATCCCTATTGTACCCCAAAGATACATATTAGTCACTAAAGTATCCATATTGTACCCTAAAGATACATATTAGTCACTAAAGTTTCCATATTGTACCCTAAAGATACATATTAGTGACTAAAGTATCCATATTGTACCCTTAAGATACATATTAGTGACTGAAGTATCCATATTGTACCCTAAAGATACATATTAGTGACTAAAGTATCCATATTATACCCTAAAGATACATATTAGTGACTCAAGTATCCATATTGTACCCTTAAGATACATATTAGTCACTAAAGTATCCATATTGTACCCTTAAGATACATATTAGTCACTAAAGTATCCATATTGTACCCTAAAGATACATATTAGTCACTAAAGTATCCATATTGTACCCTTAAGATACATATTAGTCACTAAAGTATCCATATTGTACCCTTAAGATACATATTAGTCACTAAAGTATCCATATTGTACCCTAAAGATACATATTAGTAACTTAAGTATCCATATTGTACCCTAAAGATACATATTAGTCACTAAAGTATCCATATTGTACCCTAAAGATACATATTAGTCACTAAAGTATCCATATTGTACCCTAAAGATACATATTAGTGACTAAAGTATCCATATTGTACCCTAAAGATACATATTAGTCACTAAAGTATCCATATTGTACCCTTAAGATACATATTAGTAACTAAAGGATCCATATTGTACCCTTAAGATACATATTAGTGACTAAAGTATCCATATTGTACCCTTAAGATACATATTAGTCACTAAAGTATCCATATTGTACCCTAAAGATACATATTAGTGACTAAAGTATCCATATTGTACCCTAAAGATACATATTAGTAACTAAAGGATCCATATTGTACCCTTAAGATACATATTAGTAACTAAAGGATCCATATTGTACCCTTAAGATACATATTAGTCACTAAAGTATCCATATTGTACCCTAAAGATACATATTAGTGACTTAAGTATCCATATTGTACCCTAAAGATACATATTAGTGACTTAAGTATCCATATTGTACCCTAAAGATACATATTAGTCACTAAAGTATCCATATTGTACCCTAAAGATACATATTAGTCACTAAAGTATCCATATTGTACCCTAAAGATACATATTAGTGACTTAAGTATCCATATTGTACCCTAAAGATACATATTAGTGACTTAAGTATCCATATTGTACCCTAAAGATACATATTAGTCACTAAAGTATCTATATTGTACCCTAAAGATACATATTAGTGACTTAAGTATCCATATTGTACCCTAAAGATACATATTAGTCACTAAAGTATCCATATTGTACCCTAAAGATACATATTAGTCACTTAAGTATCCATATTGTACCCTAAAGATACATATTAGTGACTTAAGTATCCATATTGTACCCTAAAGATACATATTAGTCACTAAAGTATCCATATTGTACCCTAAAGATACATATTAGTAACTTAAGTATCCATATTGTACCCTAAAGATACATATTAGTGACTTAAGTATCCATATTGTACCCTAAAGATACATATTAGTCACTAAAGTATCCACATTGGCATGTTAATACATAATATTAATAACTAGAGTATCCATATTGGTACTTTAAAGATACATATTAGTAACTAAAGTATCCACATTGGCATGTTAATACATAGTAATAATAACTAAAGGATCTATATTGGTACTTTAAAGGTGCATAGTACCTAAAATATATAGAAATAATCCTTTGAAAAAGTACTACGACAGTGACAGCTTTTGGACCAGTAAGTGTGTAGGTATCAATCGAAAACATTCAAAAGAGTTTAAAGCATTGGTTTAAAGAAACTAAAGGAAGGTTAGTATTTTATTTAATTATTAAATCTGTTGTGGGAACAGTACGGTTCTTAAATAACTTCACTGTTAAACAAATGATAGGCCTAAAAGTTGTAACTCAAACCAAGAGAATACAGCACAGAATACAGAAGAGATATACTTTTTACCAGCAATGCTTAGGTCAGAATTGTTCTCACATACTTTTTTTGTGGTTCACATTCAATTCAATGCAAAATTATCCAAGCTTCTTTGAACTTTTAATTTTTATTTAAATCTTTCACAAGTGCTGTTTTAACAGAGTAGATTTTTAAACATGATAGTTTTAGTAGCTAATTTCCTTTGTTTAGCCATGATGACATTACATAATATTTTACAAGATACCAGTATTCAGCTTAAAGTGATTTAAGGCTTAACTGGGTTAATAAGGCAAGTTAGGGTAATTAGGAAAGTCATTGGACAACATTGGTTTGTTCTGTAGACCAGTGGGGGTTCTAGTTTGAATGGCACTCTGGGCAAACCTCCCATATTCACCACCCTCATCCCCCCTCAAAAATAAAATGAGACACTATGTGGTTGGAACACATGTAATTGACTCAAAAAAACAATTAGGATAGCATACAAACTAAAATTGTACTTCACTATTTAATATTCCTTTTCACTACATCTGGACCGATCTTGCCTTTTTTTTTGCTGCAAAGTCAAATCAATTATATCATCATATAGCAGCCCATTAAAGTAACCCAAACCCAGGGTGTTGCTAGACATAAAGCTCACCTCTCCCCTACCACAAATACATATATTTATTCATTTTCAATAAATACAGCAGTTTATTTATATTAATTATTAAATGTATTATTATTATTATTAACTGGAAAACAATGGAAAGACACAACTGGAGTGATATGCTAAGATCACTTAAGAAATCTTTTGCATGAATATGAAAAAAGTGTTTAATGGACTTATCTGTTGTGTTAGACGCAACACATGGTGGAAATGCATTATCTCTGAGCATTACAGTAGTTATGTACCAGGAATGTGCCTAAAGTGTTTTTTGTTAAAGGCTTTTATTATTAAATTTACTGAATAAATGTAAGAATCTACTGGACATGCATGATGATTAGAAAGAATAAAAGTTTTAAAAATGATGCATATATAAACCCTTTTACCAAACAAACACAAACAAAAATCTGTTGTTGCTTACAGCTATTAGAGAGTTTTCTCCTATATTAGCCTTCCTTTTTGGTCCACATTCCTGAATGTGGCAATCTTATACAATTAACATGGTTGAGATTTAATGTTAAGTCTTACCTCCCTGACTCATTATCCCTCCTTTCTGCTTCATAGACATTCTTAGTTAAAATAAGATCATCATCATATTATATCAACTTTAGTTTTGTTGACTTCCAAAACTCGCAGCGTAGCGACACCTCTGCATAAAAGGCTGTTAGTCCGGTTTCACAGCGCATGAGCGGTGCATAGCAGGAGAAGCATATGTGAGGCCTGTGGGAATGGTTTTCTGTTCGCATACGTCAGTTTGCTTTCACCAGCGTTGTTTCGGTTGCACATTGAGAGTAACTAACTTGCGCTTGCAAAAGACGCCAAATGTGAATGGACCCTAATGTTTTTGTTCTGGGATTACCACTCTAAATTAACACACTTGCATAAAGTAAATCGTATCTCAAAGCTTTTACTGGGGCAGGGTTTTTTTTTTTTTGCACCGTCTCTTAGTATCGCCACCAGCAAGATGCCGCCCTGGGCGATCGCCCATATTGCCTATGCCTAAATTCGCCGCTGCTGTAGATAATAAAAGAATAATAATCTTAAAGGGGATAATAAGATTTTATTTTAGATTTTATTCCAGCTAAACTAAAAAAAAATAAGTCTCCAGAAAAAAATCTAAAAGGAAATGCTGTGAAAATGTCCTTGCTCTGTTAAGCATCACTTGGGAAATATTTGAAAAGAAAATTTCACAGGAGAGCGAATAATTTAGCCTTCAACTGTTCTTGCTGTGTCCTGTTTCTTGTAAAGCTTTATAAGCATTGTTTTGTTTTTCACAACCCATTAGCATCCTGACATCTGCTCAGCGGACGCAGTAAACTGTGGCCTGGACCAGCGGAGCGGCTTCTGTCCCGATGAATGAGCTCATTATTTACTGTCTTTATCATAACAAACGTTGACATGAAAGTCATTAATCAGCGCTGTCAGACCTCACTGCGATTCGGCTTATAAGGACTCAAATTCATCAGATTCAGTGACCGGAGCTGTGGACTCAACATCACCATCACTCATCTGATCACAGACACTCAGATCTGCAGTAGCATTACAGCTCAAACTATACTGCAGGTTCAGGATTTCAGGAGTTTCTTACCTCAGATCATGGATTCATTGATGCTTCTGTCAATACAAAGATGCGTTTGGTTAAAAAGTTCACACAAAAATTCTAATGTAATTTGCTCGCCTTCATGTCATCCAAGATGTAGGTGACTTTGTTTCTTTCAGTAGAACATTACTGACGCCACTGGCTTGCATGGTTCGGGACCTGTACAGCTGCGCATTGATGGATTTGCTCTTGAGTTTTTACACTCTCAGCAGTGAATATTAAACCACACTGAACTGAGCTAAACTTAAACTCTGAAAACTGAACTGACACTGTTTTAGTTTACTATGATGACCTACTTCCGCTGAGATGCTGTAGTGTACATCCAATGAACGCTATCCCATGATGCCACGCAAGAGAATTCATGAATGAGAGTGACATATGGTGAATCAAGAACATCCGAATTCCATTCATCCATTCATTTCACCACTCATGTAGTAAATTCAAATACAGCACTCGCACAAGTAGTAGGCAATTTTGTAAGCAGCCAATGTTGATTTTGCTAGTGCATTACGAAATTGCCTACTACGTTGTTATTCTTTAAGTGAACAGTTAATTTGTGCAAATTAATCCACTGAAAGAAAAAGTTTGCTTCTGTGTTTGGAGTGTCAGTTTGACGATTTAATACTCTTAGCCACGCCCCATCTTACCATTTGTTTGCTATGAGGGAATGATGGGCAACCAGAAAGCCCCGCCCCCTACTCAATATTCTGTTTCAGTAAGATACATCAACACGGGCTGCATCTGAAACTTCCCTACTTGGCTTGCATATGGTTTTTCCCGTACTATATATTATATAAAAACAGTATGACACATATGAGCACATTCGCCTCACAGCAAGAAGGTTGCTGGTTTGAGCCTCGGCTGGGCCAGTTGGCATTCCTGTGTGGAGTTCTCCTCTGGTGGGTTTCCTCCGTGTGCTACGGTTTCCCCCACAAGTCCAAAGACATGCGGTATAGTTGAATTGGGTAGGCTAAATTGTCCGTACTGTATGTGTGTGAATGAGTGTGCATGGATGTTTACCCTTGATGGGCTGCAGCTGGATAAGCATCCGCTGAATAATACATATGCTGAATAATTTGGGGGTCCATTCCACTGTGGCGCCCCTAGATTAATAAAAGCAATGAGTATGACAGCCAAGAAGTATGTCTGAACTCATACTATTGGAAAAACAGTGTGCGAGAAGAAGCTGGATGACCTACTACTCGAGATTCTGTAGTGTGCATCTAATAGACGCTACGCTAGTATCCCATGATGGAAAGTGAGAGAATTCATGACGGAGTTCTGTTCGGTGGCTTTGTTTACATTCTGCTCTTCAATATGGCCGACTGATGAACCATCATGAAAACACTAGATTGCGTCCCAAATGACACACTATACACTATGCACTTAAACATGATTAATTATTGTCAAGTTTTGGGCTGCATTAATCAGTAGGACCAGTAAAATCATTTAGAGCACCACAGACTGACAAAAGATTTAACAAATGAAGCAGAAGAAAGAAGAAAAAAAACTGTGAGGAGCAAAAGGTGTTTGTGGCCATGACCATGGTAAATTCAATTAAACAATTAATTAAATCAATTAATAAGTTGAATTCTTTTATCCTGGTTAAAGGATATGCAAATGAGTGTTTTAATGTTAGTTCATTCATTCATTTTCTTTTCAGCTTAGTCCCTTTATTAACCAGAGGCCGCCACAGCGGAATGAACCACCAACTATTCCAGCATATGTTTTATGCAGCCGATGCCCTTCCAGCCACAACCCAACACTGGGAAACACCCATACACACTCATTCACATACACAGTCATACACTACAGTCAATTTAGCTTATTCAATTCCCCTATAGCGCATGTGTTTGAACTGTGGGGGAAACCGGAGCACCTGGAGGAAACCCACGTCAACACGAGGAGAACATGCAAACTCTATGTATAAACGCCAATTGACCCAGCCGGGACTCAAACCAGCAACCTTCTTGCTGTGAGGCGATCGTGCTACCCACTGCACCACCATGACGCCCTGTTAATTAATTCATTCATTTTCTTTTCGGCTTAGTCCTTTTATTAATCTGGGGTTGCCACAGCGGAATGAACCGCCAACTTATCCAGCATATGTTTTATGCAGCGGATGCCCATCCTGCTGCAACCCATCACTGGGAAACATCCATACACACTCATTCACACACATACAATATGGACAAGTTTAGCCTACCCAATTCACCTGTACCACATGTTTTTGGAGTTGTGGGGGAAACCGGAGCACCCGGAGGAAACTCACGCGAACACGGGGAGAACATGCAAACTCCACACAGATATGCCAACTGACCGAGGATCGAACCAGTGACCTTCTTGCTGTGAGGCGACAGCGCTACCCACTGTGCCACTGCGTCACCCACACCCTGTTAATGTTAAATGTAAAAAAGCTGACTTAACTTAAAATAGTTATTCAACTTGCTGCAGAGCTTTTTTGAGTTGACTTAAGTCGAGTTAAGTGCAGTACTTGGGTTAAAAGTTCAGTCAACTCAAAAAAAAAAAAGCTCTGCATTGTGGGGACGACACTAAACTCATACACTAATGTTACACGGTAGAGACGGTGTGTCCCAAATACACATATATTTGTACCTCTTCAGATCATCCTCTAAAGCTGCGGATGATGATCAGGTTTATCATGTTCTCATGAGCAGATGTGCAGTTCGTTCATCCTCTAGTTCAGGTCTTCACGGAGCGTGGCTCGGACCCTTATTTAGCCTCCTTAAGGACAAACTGTGGTTTAATCTGCTCAAGTCCAGAACGAGAAACAGAACTGGGGCCAAACGGCCAAATATGGTCACAGGGATTGCCTGATTAGCTGGTCTGGGCTAATTTTACCATCTCCATGACTTGTGATGTGGTTCACCAGCCGCCTCCATCTGTTTATTATATAGAAATATGATCTGAAACACTCCTGTGTGTTTGATGGGAAAGAGTTTCTGATTGAGGAACACTGAACTTTCTCACACACACTTCAGTTTGCCTTATCTGTTAATAAATTAAGCATCCATTGGCTTTCTTAATTCACAAAGTGTATTATACTGTAATATAATCCATTAATGAATGCTACAGAATACTGTAGTATTAACTATAGTGAACTGTTTTTACTACAGTAAACTGGTGTATTTTAGTATAATATACCCTACAGTTGCAGAAAGAAAACATTTGTTTATGTTACTATTGTTCTTGTGTTGTCATAGCAACTGTAGAATCACCACAACATATGAATTAATATATTTGTTGTGTTGCCACAGCAACTGTAGAATCACAACTATGTATTACTATACTTGTGTGTTGCCACAGCAACTGTAGAATCACTACAAAAGACTAAATCGCTGAATTTGTTGTTACCATAGCAACTTTAGAATCACCAAAACAGATTAATTACTATAGTTGTTGAGTTGCTATAGCAACTATAAAATCAACACAACAGATTAATTTTTATAGTTGTTGTGTTACCATAGCAACTGTAGAATCACCACAACAGATTAATCACTATAGTTGTTGTGTTACCATAGCAACTGTATAATCACAGCAACAGATCAATTACTATGGTTGTTGTTTTGCTATAGCAACTATAAAATCAACACAACAGATTAATTTATATAGTTGTTGTGTTACCATAGCAACTGTAGAATTACCACAACAGATCAATTACTATAGTTGTTGTGTTACCATAGCAACTGTAGAATCACCACAACAGATTGATTACTATAGTTGTTGTGTTACCATAGCAACTGTAGAATATCCACAACACATTAATTACTATAGTTGTTGTGTTACCATAGCAACTGTAGAATCACCACAACAAATCAATTACTATTGTTGTTGTGTTACCATAGCAACTGTAGAATCACCACAGCAGATTAATTACTAAAGTTGTTGTGTTACCATAGCAACTGTAGAATCACCACAGCAGATTAATTACTAAAGTTGTTGTGTTACCATAGCAACTGTAGAATCACCACAACAGATTGATTACTATAGTTGTTGTGTTACCATAGCAACTGTAGAATATCCACAACACATTAATTACTATAGTTGTTGTGTTACCATAGCAACTGTAGAATCACCACAACAAATCAATTACTATTGTTGTTGTGTTACCATAGCAACTGTAGAATCACCACAGCAGATTAATTACTAAAGTTGTTGTGTTACCATAGCAACTGTAGAATCACCACAGCAGATTAATTACTAAAGTTGTTGTGTTACCATAGCAACTGTAGAATCACCACAACAGATTAATTACTATAGTTGTTGTTACCATAGCAACTGTAGAATCACCACAGCAGATTAATTACTAAAGTTGTTGTGTAACCATAGCAACTGTAGAATCACCACAACAGAATAATTCAAGTAATTTACTACAGTATGATTCAAAAACACTATAGTATTTACTATAAATTACTAGCGATTTTTCATGTGAGGGTTTATCAGTAAAACCTGTAAATATTTATATACAATATATATATATATATATATATATATATATATATATAACATAAAAAAGTATCTGTAGGTTTATGTTTTTTTCTGTAATTGTTTAAAAACAATCTACTGTTTCATTTACTGTAGGTTTAAGCATATATAAGACATATGTGCTAATGTATTATGGATATACATACAGTGGTCAGCATATATGAGTACACCTCATTTTAAAAATTAATATTTTTATCCATTTCTCAGTGAATATAGGCATGTAAAGAGATTTATTAATCAGATATATTTATTTAAATAATATTTTAGTCACTAAACATATTTAGAAATTGAAAGATAACACAATTAAATTCAAGCAAAATATTACAACTTTGTAAAATGCAATGCAAATATTAAAAAAAAGTACAACCTACAAAATTTCAGCTTTATTTTTAAATTTTTCTATAACATTAATTTGGGTGTACTAGTTTTTGGACCGTTATCATAAGTTATTTTGTTAGATGAGCTCCAGATTTGACTTTAGTACTGACTAATCTAATGTATATGCACAAATATAATATGGTATGGCTTCCTATTAAAAATATGAATGTAAAAGAGAGATTTATGACAGATGTACTTATATATGCTGAGCACTGTAAATGCATTTTTATAAGCTTAGATGTTAACATGTCAATAGTTTAATTTACTCTGCTTTTCTGAATTGATTTACAGTATACAGAAATGCTCTTTATTTATTTATGGACAACAAGCACACTATAAGTAACTGTAAATAATTACCAAAAAATGCAATACCTTAGTTAATTAAATTAAAGCAATTTAACTAATTACACCCAACACTAAGCAGATTTAGCAGTCATCATTTTGGGCTGTATCAGATCATTCTGAATGCAGATTTGAGTTGTTTAATGTTGTTGTTCTGCTCAGAGTAACACTGTGGAGAAATGATGCAGATTTCAGTGTGTTTGTGTGAGAAAAACAGCTGTACTCAACACACGGAGCTCCTCTTTCTCTCTGTAATAATCTCGCTCTGTGGCTTTGCTCATTTGCAATACGGGTTTTTCTGATTGTCTGTGCAGAAGAAAATATCATTATAACATTTATTCAGACAAAACTTACACAGAGACATCATGTCTGGATTATCATTCAAAAATCATCGTGAAAATCAGATGCCAAAAATAAGATTGCATCATCGTAATATGCATTAATCCAGATGTTATTAATAACTATAATTATTCAAATAAATAAAAATATAAGTGACCATGTACTGAATCTTATTCAGTCTTCAATCATCAGAAATGGTTAAATGACCAATGCTCAATTGGCTAACTTCTTACCAGAAAGGAGCTCTGCTTGTAATCACGGCAAACATTCACCTGCTGGCCATCTGCATTTGTTTTGGACATGCCCACAGCTGGCCACTTTTTGATCAGGTGCTTTTAATACATTCAATAAAGCCCTTAAAATCAATATAGACCCAGATCCATTTCTATATCCCTCCTTGGAGTATCCCTTAGACCTAATTTAACAGTCCATGACAGCAAGGTTGTTGCTTTTACTGCAATTTTATCCAGACGTGCCATACTTCTAAGTGGAAACACACTTCATACCCCACCTCCCACACATGACAAATGGAGGCAGACGTGAAAAGCTAAGACGCTCACTCTCCAGCTCTAGACTTACTCTAGACTAGATTCCTTCTATGAGACTTGGGATATCTTTCTTGGCAATATCAAAGGCTTGTCTATTACACCTCGCCACTGGCTTGCTTGGATATGGACTTGTGGAGCTGCGCATCAATGGATTTGCTCTTCAGTGTTTAAACTTTCAGCAGTGAAAATTAAACCACACTGAACTGAGCTAAACTGAAATCTGCACTTTAGACTTTACTAGGCTTTGACACAATCTACATTATAAAAGTGCTATATAAATAAACTGCAAATAAATGCATTGAATTGGTGCTGGCATCCTGTAAGATTTATTATTTTATTAGGGGTTTATTTTTATTACCATATTTAATTATTATTTTTGTCCTCATCTGTATTTATTCTCTGATGTTATGTACTTATGTATCTAATGTACTGATATTTACGTATTTAGTTATTTTTCTTGTTTTGTTAATTAATGAATAAGAGGTTAGAGGAGGGAGTTAAGCATAGACAATATATTACTGTATACCTCTCTCCATATTTAATTAGTTTTGTTGTACAAAAGACCAATAAAAAGATTTAAAGTGCACCTATGGTAAAAAATCTACTTTTCAAGCTGTTTGGACAGACATATGTTCATGTATGGTGTATAGACCGTCATATTGGGGTGATATAAACACACCCAGGGCTTTTATTTCAATTTAATAACATAAAAACGGTGGACCAATTGGAGCGGTTTTTAGATCGACTGCAACTTTTTGTAGGAGTGCGGTCCCCCCGCCCACCAATATTGATTGACAGGCGCGTCATCATATCCTCAGTTTGTTGATTCACGTCCGCCATTTTCAGTGTGAGTTGAAGCGATATCACTAAAGGAACACGCTAGCTCTATTTTTAGATGCAAGGCTCATTGAGCTCAACACAAGATCAATATTCTCCACATTATAGCTCTAATCCGAATTATTGGTTGTATCTTTAGGTAGGTTTGCAAACATGTGTACTTCTCATTGAGTCTACCTTATAGTTCAGTCGTTTGCATTTCTCGCCATCCCAGAAGCTCCCTGTGATCTTAACTAGCATGCGTTTTAGAGTTCTAAACATCGGTTTCTATCAGGGTACACTCAAGTCAACGGCTGTTTCTGCCGCGCCACAGAGAGTGTCTGGTGTGCCGTGTCGCGGCTTTGAGCGGCGCATCCCGTGCTTCAGTCAAAGGTAATTCAGTGTGCGTGGTTATTAGTCTCGGTGTACAAGCTCGGCACTTGAAACTAGCACACAGTTGGCTGTAAAACTGTACAAAGACACAAATGATTTTGTACTCTCTGCTTGGTCTGTGTCAGAGTCGTACATCTACGACTGAATGCTGATCCTCTCCTCCTCCTTTCAATCTGCCTGTCTGTGTTGCAAACACAGAGCGGGTGAGCTCATGGCCCCGCCCCCTTGTTACGTTGGCGGGAAGCCGAAACTAATTTACATGTGAAGCAACACACCCCTAAATCAGCGAGCTGTGGACACGCCCCCAACATGACACTTTTAACACATTATAATAAACAAATCTGAATTGTTTTAAACTGAACCTAAACTCACACTCAGAAGAGCCATAATATTAATATTAAATCATAAAAAAGAGGTCACCTATGTGCCTTTTAAATTAGAAATGGTTGAACGTGTAAGCCCCCAGCGTTTGAAGTGGCAAATTATGATGATTACAGCTGACAATTCATTAGTATTTTGGGCCCAAATTATACATGCATTCATTTTAATATCAAATGATTTTGATTTCAATATGACTGACAAGACTTTTTGGACAGAAAGAATTACACCAAATGATATTTCAGCGGCTCATAGTAAAAAATAAAAGATTATTTATTTATTTATTTATTTATTTATTATATTATTTATTAGTTATTTTTATTTGCTCCATTTTAATGTGCAGAACTCAAATAAAGCTGAATTGCGCTATTATTCTGATGCTTCAAAAGCTGTTTCTGTCAGTCATTAGTCAATATTATGATGCTTACTGTGTGCACATTTCCCCGAATCTGATCTCCACACTCTTTACTGCATGATCAGTGTGATTGACATGCGATCACTGTGCTCATTAGAGTGAGCTCATATTCGTGATTAATCTGAACGATGCTGAAATCACATCAGATCATCAAGAGTCCTGAAAGAGAGTCTCATCATTGACTTTAGAAATTTACAGAGATCAACACTCTTCTGTCGTGAAGCTGAAAGAGCTTCAGAGCGTCTTTTGGACAGGGATTAATAATCATGTGTGTGCAATAACAATACCTCAGTCGTTTCTGCATCAGCAATGAGAGTGGAAAATGTGCTCATATTCTGATTTAAAGTACATATAAAGTACAGCCACCGAATGAAAAAAAAACATTAAACTTGAGGAAAATTGCATATTTAGTTGATTATTCCTGGTAAAAAAGATCAATTATTGTCATAATCATTCATTCATTCATTTTCATTTCGGCTTAGTCGCTTTATTAATCCAGGGTCGCCACAGTGGAATGAACTGCCAACTTATCCAGCATTTGTTTTACGCAGCGGATGCCCTTCCAGCTGCAACCCATCTCTGGGAAACACCCATACACATTCATCCACACTCATACAGTATGGACAATTTAGCCTACCCAATTCACCTGTACCGCATGCCTTTGGACTTGTGGGGGAAACCGGAGCACCCGGAGGAAACCCACGCGAACGCAGGGAGAACATGCAAACTAAACACAGAAACGCCAACTGACCCTTAAATATTTACAACAGATACTTTTACACATTTTTAAGCATGTAATGGTACTTTTACTTCAGTATGATATTTCAGTACTCTGTCCATCACTGTATATCCAACACAATCTCACGGCAATTCGTAACTTTTTGTTTAGTGGCTAATTCGTACGATCTAATTTGTATAATTTAGTACGATTTGCTCATCCCCCAATGACGGTTGGGTTTAGGGGTGGGGTTAGGTGCCACGCCTCCTTTTTAAAATCGTACAATTTCGTACCACTGAACTCATGCAAATTTGTATGAATTAGCCACTAAACTGACAAAACGTAAAATACTTATGTTTTCTCGTGAGATTAGGCTGGTATATCCCACTACAAAAACCTTGTAATAAACTGCCAGCACATTTTCTGTTATTTCACAGACTTATTTCTCTAGATATTAGCTATTTCTTATCCATTTTATTATTTCAAACTACTCAAATGTCAATAAAAGTCACTGTGTTAAACTTAAACTTTGAATGTTAAACTGTAGAGTGGACATCCCATAATGCAATTCACCACCGCAAATAAATCCAAAACACTGGTGAATCGCTAAATTCATTCATAAATTTTCCCTCGGCTTAGTCCTGTTATTTATCAGAGGCTGCCACAGCGGAATGAACCGCCGATCACTAAATTCAGATTGTTTTCAGTGTATAGTAGCTTTGACTCCTTCAGCTGATCATTCTGATCATCTCCTAATGAAAGATCATAGCAGTGCTGTTGGAGTGTGTGTGTGTGTGTGTGTGTGTGTGTGTGTGTGTGTGAGCAGGTCTGAGTGATGATTGATCATCAGTGCTTTTCAATGTGAAAGCAGGTGGAGACGGAACCAATGCATTATCAGCTAATGAGAGACTCTCACCTGCGCCTCACACTCCAACACACACACACTCCAACACACACAGAGCCTCTGTTTATGAGTTACAGCTGCAGTATAGAGACTCACACACTCTTTACAGAGGAAACAAACATCCTGCGTGCGTGTGTGTGTGTGTGTGTGTATGTGTGTTTTGATACTGTGTAAAGGAGCTGAACTACACCTGTGGCTCTTGCCTCCCTCTCTCTCTCTCACACACACACACACACACACATTCTTGTATGACAGTGGTAGTGAGGACCGGGTAAATTAACCTATGAACTGAGGACCACCCTTTCTGACACAGCTACAAGTAGATGTTGACTGTATTTCAACACTAGGTGTCTCCAGGATTAGGGTTATCACCTCAGATTCTTTAAAAACACTAATAAAAGGAAAAAGTTTTTAACCTGCGGAGCGAGGACATTTTCTGTTGAGTTCATTCCTGATGGGGGCGCCATTGAGTTCATTCCAGGCGGAATTATATGAAGTATAATATTGATACATTATATGGATTATATGGTGTTTGTTAATGTTAATGTGGACAGCTCTCAGTCATTATTGAACTAAACACCAGCACCAGAATAAATACTCAAATAATCTTTACAAACACATTCAATTTTATTGATTCACTCAGCATTTTTCTGATAAATCACCAAGAAGCTGCCTGAGAAATGCCAAAGAGGGCCGCAATATAATGTGTTATGTCCGTCCACGTTCTCTCCCTGAGAGCGGTTTCTTCAGTAAGACACTTCATGCAGGCGGCTTTACCTGGAACTCTGCGTTGCGCAATGAAGCTACTCAGATGTTTACTGACCGCCCTTCTCTCCTTATCCCTCCACGGGCGTTTGGTTATCGTGGTGGTCTTCACAACTGACAAGACAAAATGGATGGTATAACCATAAAAACCAGACCAAAATGTAGCTTTCTTACATAGTTCTTGACTGTAAATGCAATTATATCCTTAAAAACCTTTTCCCCCGAAGATGTTACCCATGTATCAGAGCTAATCAATCAGTAAATTAAAAGAGTAATGACATTAGGAATCAAATCTGCTTTGACCTATAGGAATAAATCATGATCCAAGCGTTCAGTATTGTACAGCACACTGAATCATGATACAAGGCCACCACTATCGGCCAAATATCAAATTCCTGGACTGTTCCCTGACCTAGACATGTACAGGTATTACATTAACTGCGTAAAGGAGGAGAGCACACTAATGCACACTATCCCCACGTGGAGAAGCATGGCGAAAGAACGACGACTGACAATTTATCCAAAGATTGGAATTATTATTTTGGAAAAAGATGAGGGTCTTCTGGTGGAAGATTCACTCTGTGTGACACGAGGACAAAAACTGGCAGAGAAACACAGGAACACGTCTAACGCGCTCAGTTTCACGACCACCATTCAGTGCAGTTCAGGGAGATAAAGGTAAGTTTACTGCTCATCTCCATCTTTAACATTAATTAAAATCCACCAGTTGAAGGACAGGATGTTAAACAGTTTAAAACTAGCTTGTGTCAGCGTAGTTTAATGTGTCACATATAATAACAAACCAAATATAATAATTTTGAAAAGATGCAGTGTGAAAGAATAATTTAGACTGTAAGCTGATGATGGACGCTGTCTGCCACACAGTGCAAATGAACTTGCTGCTTATAAAAGTCCACCTGGTTAAATTAGCAGAGCGTCTGGCTTGTTCAGAAAACAGACAGTAAGTTAGTATGTGTCAGTAATGCTCATTTAAAGAAGATGTTATCTGTATATTTGCCTATTTTCAGAGTTCATTATTACTATTGCACTGCAAGAAAGCTGCAAATAAAGAGGGAATTTCAGCTCAGCATCATCATCGTTTCTCGCAGCAGGACTGTTGTAGAACAAAATAATTATATATTTCTGGAATGTATATACATTTGTAGAATATTTAATCAAAGGATTAATGTCTGGTCTGTTTGTGCCATGCAGCAGTGCTGGATCATCAGCCCACAGTCTCAGAGGATTCAGCCACAGTCTTCACCTGCATCCATTTATTTGTGCTCAGATGTTTGAGGTACTGTTTGTTATTTAAATAATTAAAGTTGTTTCTGTGAGGTAAACACTGATGTTGGTTAAGCTCTTTTAAAAACAGTTATTATGGATTTTGTTTTTTCAATTTTCTATTAAACTGAATATCATGATAATAATGTATACTGTGATAAAACCTGTCAATTAATAGCATCCTGGAAATGAGATACCGGACATGCCTACACTGACTACAAACTGAATTTGCATGGCCTATAATGGATGGATTCACCTATGTGAAGAAATATTTTAGCAAAAAAAAAAAGATATTTATTACAATAACTGCTATAATAATCATTAATTCATCAATTCTCACAATTGCTAGTTGCAAAGATTGAAGAAATGTACCGTTTGCTTTCCCCTTGGCCACTCTCTTCTTCTTGATCTGAGGTGAGGGTTTGGTCATGCTCACTTCGTGAGTTTGATCTGCAGCAGACAAACATCAGCGGTCAGAGAAAGCTCAAATACTCTACTGAAGCACTGATAATGACTAGGAGTCTTAAACAACAAGCTGACTTCTTGCAAACTTTCTGTAGAATCACTAAACATTTTGACTCCAACATCTGAGGCCTTGTGTACACCTGATAACAAGATGCATTTTGATTGGTCAAAGTACTAGTATATAACACCACGTACAGGTGTGAACACAGTATAAAATGTGTTATTTAAAAACGCATTTGGTCAGAACAAAAATCTAGAACACTGTGGTTTAAATGAAGACAAGTGCAAAGTAAGAATTACTTTCTTTACCAGCACTGTATTATGTATATTATACAAACGTACATAATTATGCAAACAGAATTTTAAACTCGGGCTGTGCGATTTGGGGAGAATATCTCATTGCGTTTTTTTTTTTTTTTTTTGGGCATATTGCGATTTCAATTTGATTTGCGGTTTAATTTTGTAGTCCAGCTTCAGCTCAATAATCTGTATCGTAGCTTCCTGAGTGTTAGGAAAAAAACGAAAATATATTAATGCTACTCAAATATATATTGACGCTACTCGAATATATTGACGCTACTCGAATATATTGACGCTACTCAAATATATATTGACGCTACTCGAATATATTGACGCTACTCGGAATATAATGACGCTACTCGGAATATATTGACGCTACTCAACATATACTGACGCTACTCGGAATATATTGACGCTACTCGGAATATATTGATGCTACTCAGAATATATTGACGCTACTCAACATATACTGACGCTACTCGGAATATATTGACGCTACTCAACATATAGACGCAACTCGAATATATTGACGCTACTCAGAATATATTGACGCTACTCAACATATATTGACGCTACTCAACATATATTGACGCTACTCAACATATATTGACGCTACTCAACATATATTGACGCTACTCAGAATATATTGACGCTACTCAGAATATATTGACGCTACTCAAAATATATTGACGCTACTCAACATATATTGACGCTACTCAACATATATTGACGCTACTCAACATATATTGACGCTACTCAACATATATTGACGCTACTCAACATATATTGACGCTACTCAACATATATTGACGCTACTCAGAATATATTGACGCTACTCAGAATATATTGACGCTACTCAAAATATATTGACGCTACTCAACATATATTGACGCTACTCAACATATATTGACGCTACTCAACATATATTGACGCTACTCAACATATATTGACATATATTGACGCTACTCAACATATATTGACGCTACTCAACATATATTGACATATATTGACGCTACTCAGAATATATTGACGCTACTCAGAATATATTGACGCTACTCAGAATATATTGACATATATTGATGCTACTCAGAATATACTGACGCTACTCAACATATATTGACGCTACTCAACATATATTGACGCTACTCAACATATATTGACGCTACTCAGAATATATTGACGCTACTCAGAATATATTGACGCTACTCAAATATATTGACGCTACTCAACATATATTGACGCTACTCAACATATATTGACGCTACTCAACATATATTAACATATATTGACGCTACTCAACATATATTGACATATATTGACGCTACTCAACATATATTGACGCTACTCAACATATATTGACATATATATTGACGCTACTCAGAATATATTGACGCTACTCAACATATATTGACGCTACTCAACATATATTGACATATATTGATGCTACTCAGAATATACTGACGCTACTCAGAATATACTGACGCTACTCAGAATATACTGACGCTACTCAGAATATACTGACGCTACTCGACATATATTGACGCTACTCAGAATATACTGACGCTACTCAGAATATATTGACGCTACTCAGAATATATTGACGCTACTCAGAATATATTGACGCTACTCAGAATATACCGACGCTACTCAACATATACTGACGCTACTCAACATATACTGACGCTACTCAACATATATTGACGCTACTCAACATATATTGACGCTACTCAACATATTTTGACGCTACTCAACATATTTTGACGCTACTCAACATATTTTGACGCTACTCAACATATTTTGATGCTACTCGACATATATTGACACTACTCGACATATATTGACGCTACTCAACATATATTGACATATATTGACACTACTCAGAATATATTGACGCTACTCAACATATATTGACATATATTGATGCTACTCAGAATATACTGACGCTACTCAGAATATACTGACGCTACTCAACATATACTGACGCTACTCAACATATATTGACGCTACTCAACATATATTGACGCTACTCGAAATATATTGATGCTACTCAAATATCACGATATTCAACGTACAGCTGTGGTACTACAAAATGGCTAAAATATGTGCGAGACGGAAGAGTATATCTCCTGTCCAGCATTTGGATGAGGTTTTTAAATCCCTCTTTGGTCACTGCATTAAAAGGCACCGTGTCTTTATGCGTTATGGCGTTAGTTATCTCCTGGGTAGGGTTGCAGCAGCTGTTCGTAAGTTAAAGTTTTCTTAAACTGAAAGGTAATGTCCACACTAATGTCCTTAGTAACTAATAGCAAGTTTGTAACTAAATTTGTTCTTACTTCGGTTGCAGCACATGATCTTAAAGCAAACCGTAGTTTTGTATCTATATATAACTGTCCTATGAAAATGAAATGATAAGTTAATGTCATCTCTTCTCTGACGTTATACATGAGGCGAGGCTGTTGTAAATATTTAGTTGGAACGTACTGTTAGTTCAGTTGTAGTATTTCCTCGTACTTGGCAACAATTCTGCGACAGCTCTTACACATTACCTGTTTTGTTCAGTGTCCTATTTTTCTTTGATATTAATTCGTCTATTAATGCTTCTGAAGTGGCAGATGCCATCATCCCACTCGTCCACGCTTTCTTGTTTGTTTGGTTGTGTGTGTGTCTTCCGCATAGTCTGGTTGGGCAGTACGAAAGTGTACTCACTCAATTGGCTAGTAAGACTGTCGTGCACAGACGGCAGTCACGCATTTGCTCTGGGTGGGGGAAATTAAATATGAATTCGATAATCGCAGCCTCTTGCGATTTAGCAAATCGCAACGTTTCAAATTGCGATTCAATTTCGATTAATCGCACAGCCCTATTTTAAACTGTATAAAGATTAACATTAGTATCAAAATCTTTAACCTATATTTTATTTTACCCATGCTTCTGTCCTAGAATTGCCTTAACACTCACTTGTACTCGATGTACGAAATCTGCTGGAATTCTTCTCCAGTTTCTAGAACAATACGGACCCCTGCTATTCAGGCAGCCATCTTTGAGTAGCGTTTGAGAAAGCCAATAGAAAGCAACGGTAAGCAAGAAGAGTTTGCTATTATTAGTAATTATTATTGGTATAGAACTTTGCTATTATTAACATGACTGACTATAACATTGAAAACTTCCCTAAGCTTATTTGCCACATTTGTTTTGTAATATGTAATTCTCTTCTTTATCAAAACACTTGCTCTGCTCTCATGGAGTGAGATTTTTTTATGCAGGAAAGTAAAAAGAACAATAATAATATTGTTTGATATCTTTGTTGTTTGTAATAAATATCTGTCTTACAGATGATGACGACATCATAAGATTTCTTAAGCTTACTGCTTTGGACCCACACCTTCAGCACAAATTTGAAGCGGCAACAGGGTCTGGATCTCCTTATCATGCCTAAAAAAAGCTAATCGTGCCTAGATAAGAGAAACACTGGCTCACCTTCAACCTCTGAAGCCTGGTCGTCACTGCAGTGGTCTGATGATATCTGAGGGGAGAAGTCATACACCGCTCTCCTCTTCCTCTTGATCTGAGGTGAGGGCTGTTTGGGCGGACTCACTCCATCAGTGCAACAGACCAACATCAGCACCTGTAAGGGATCCTCAAGTAGAGAGAGACTTTACTGTCATGAACACTGCTTCAGGGAGATGTTGTGACAGTAAACATGTTTAGTAATGTTTCATCTATTATTTTTCATTAATGGAAACAGAAATAGTTAAATTAGTTTAGAGGCTTTTCATCTTTAAACGCACTGCCCATAATGAATGTGAGAATAATTAGGTGTGTGTGTGCACTGCTGAAGTGAAAGCATCTCTGTAAAATCTTGAGTTGTACTGTTGATTAAATTCATGTTGTCAGAGTCATTACTGCTTGCTGAGTGAAAAAGAAACTGTGTGCCCATCTCAGATCTACCACAATACAAACATCAGCACAAACCATTAACTAAGATGAGTGTGTCAAATTCAGATCATACCTTCATCTGACTCTCCTTTTCTCTCTGCTCTTCCTCCTCCTCTTTGTCTCTGTGAGGCCGAGGTGGATGGAGGACTTTCACCTGTAAAAGATTTCTTTAAATTGGAGTTTCTTAAAAAGATGATTTTGAAACCAAAATTTGAGACCATGAGTCTGAAACCAAGCAAATCTTTGAGATGGCTGAACTCAGTCAATACTAAAGAGATCAAGGTTATACATTCACAGATTATTCTGTACATTGTGTAGAACGATTATTACAATTAGACTAGAATGATTGATTAAACCAGAAACAGTGAATCACAGAAAAATGACTTTAGGCATCTTTTCACAGAGTGTCATGAATAAATACAGACATAAAATATCAAAATAAATAATTCTCACAATAAATAAGTGTCATTACGCAACATCTATTTCTTCATTTTTGTAATTTATGCATTTCTACATTTATGTATGCATTTCTGTGCCCATATGTAAATGAGCTGGGCGGTCCCATAACCGCTCTCTGCACAGGATTGGTTAAACAGGATGATTATGACTGTACTACTGTAGATACTCTTCTGATCATTTTTGTAGTACCACTGCTAATAACTAGCATTTACTAGCAAAGAAAACAGTGTAATTGTTTAAACTACCTTCTGTTTGACTTGGATAGTGTAATAGATGATTTAGGTCAGTCAGTGTTGATATGGATATGCATGTGCTCAGAAAGTGAAACGAACATGGGGCATCCACCGCACTACTGGGGCATGGGCAGGTGTAAGATTCTGACGGTGTGATAACCTTGGATGAAAATATCACCGTATTGTGATTATTGCTCTAAAATATGTTCTGTTGAAACATCTGGGTAAAAAACAACTACTGTTCCCCCTCTGAACACGGTATATTTTATTTTAACATTTAAAATATTTTGACACAGTAAACATGTCAGGCTGAATAATTAAAATAACTTGTTGACTTCTGCTGTCTTCGTTAGTTTCAGAAACACAGATTTATTTACAGTTTGAAAAGGCATCTGTGGATATCTTTCTCTTCTTTGGATATAGAGTAAAGCCACTGGATGTTGGTTTATAAGGGATTTGTTTTTCAGATGTTTCCTGAATTGTGGGCTGACCAGTAGCTTTTGATGTGGAGGCT
>NC_079446.1:48923382-49028382 GCF_903798145.1 Danio aesculapii | reverse complement strand
ATTACTATAGTATATTAAAATGTAGGTATTTAGCAGACACTTTTATCTAGGTGACTTTCAAATAAGTACAAAGAAACAACTTACAAAAATAAACTCACAAAAAGGGATCTGTCAGGCCTTAGCTTTACAAAACAGTACAGAGCTAGGTTTTTATATAAAGGTACAGCACTACTTATAAAGATATATTAGTTACTTATATGCTCATATAGGGGGTTATGGGTTACACGTATAATTAAATGTATTTTTTATAACTTCAAGATTAAATATTAATGTGTTGTCTGATACATAGTTCATTTAAGCTTCCAACTTTATATTACGCATCATTTTATATCTGGTGGGGGCCCAAAATTGTCCTGTACCTCTGTGTCACAAAAAAGACGAATCATTAGGGATGTGGGAGACTAAAAGATGGAGAGGCAGATTCACTGTACGGAGCGTCCTGACCACTGTTTTCACTCTGCAGTCTGAAAGACTTTATCAAAACTTCATGTCTGAAATAGACATTATTACACAACTTATTACACTAAATGATGAATGACATTGTTTGAGACACTTATTAAACTATATTATTGATCACACGTCACTGACACCATTACATGATGGTTTAACAGAGCTGGACAGACACCCCCATTCTCTACAGAGCTGCAGTATTGCAGTATTACTGCAGTATTGAACTGCAGTATTAAAAACTGATACCTGATATTTTCATTTACATTTGAATTGGATCAGCTTATTGCTTAAAGCAATCTGTACTGTAAAAAGCACCATGAAAATAACGGTGATTTACCTTAACATTATAAAAACACTAATATGACAAACATGATCTTTGTAGGCTGTAAATATGTTGAAGACTGCATTCACAACCATGCAACTAAGTTACTGAACGTAAAGTAACTTGAAGTAATACATGCAGTAGTAGCATCCTTCACATAGACTTTTGACCAACAATAGAATATTCATGCATTCATTCATTTTCTTTTTGGCTTAGTCTCTTTATTTATCAGGGGTCGCCACAATGGAATGAACCACCAACTATTCCAGCATATGTTTTACACAGTGGATGCCCTTCCAGCTGCAACCCAGTACTGGGAAACACCCATACACTCTCACATTCACACACTCATACACTACGGACAATTTAGTTGATCAATTCCCCTATAGCACATGTGTTTGGACTGTGGGGGAAACCGGAGCACCCGGAGGAAACCCACACCAACACCGGGAGAACATGCAAACTCCACACAGACATGACCACAGGCCCAGCCGGGGCTCGAACCAGCGATCGAGTGCTGTCAGGCAACGGTGCTAACTACTGAGACACCGTGACGCCCCCAACAATAGAATAGCAAATCTTTTTTCTTTTTTTTTTGCATTTAACAAATTTTACATGACAAGGTTTCTGTTTTAATAAAGTAAAAATGTAAAATAATTTTTAAAAGAAAGAAAAAAATCCACTATTTCCTGTTTGCTTTAACTCTACTGAGGAGCCATGTGCAGCACTGCAGGAGTACGCTGCAACGCTCTCTCTCTCAGCTGTAGTGTTAGTGTTGAGGGATTGATAATCACTGGCTAATGTCTATAAGTACATGACTGACTGGTCTGGCCTGCAACAAGACATAGCAAACATTTCTTTGAGTGTCCTCCACAACCTATTTGTAACCTATTTATTTTTATTACAATTGCAGTGGTTTCCTAGCAGATGTTCTACCATGAAGGCCTGATTCACACAGTCTCCTCTTAACAGTTGTTCTAGAGATGTGTCTGCTGCTGTGTGGCATTGACCTGGTCTCTAATCTGAGCTGCTGTTAACCTGTGATTTCTGAGGCTGGTGACTCGGCTGAACTTATCCACTGCACTTATCCTTTCCTGGGGTGGTCCGCATGTGAGCCAGTTTCTTTGTAGCGCTTGATGGTTTTTGTGACCGCACTTGGGGACACTTTCAAAGTTTTCCCCATTTTTGGGACTGACTGACCTTCATTTCTTAAAGTAATGATGGCCACTCGTTTTTCTTTACTTAGCTGCTTTTTTCTTGCCATAATACACAATCGAACACTCTACTCAGTAGGACGATCAGCTGTGTGTCCACCTGACTTCTGCACAACACAACTGATGCTCCCAACCCCATTTATAAGGCAAGAAATCCCACTTATTAAACCTGACAGGGCACAGCTGTGAAGTGAAGACCATTTCAGGTGACGACCTCTTGAAGCTCATCAAGAGAATGCCAAGAGTGTGTAAAGCAGTAATCAAAGCAAAAGGTGACTACTTTGAAGAACCCAGAATATGACACATGTTCAGTTGTTTCACACTTGTTTGTTCTGTCTGTAACTCCACATGTGTTCATTCATAGTTTTGATGCCTTCAGTGTGAATCTACAATGTTCATAGTCATGAAAATAAAGAAAACTCTTTGAATGAGAAGGTGTGTCCAAACTTTAGCTCTGTACTGTATGTATCAGGCTTAAAGAAAAAGATAAACATAATGCAGAAACACATTCAATTAATGATGACTGTTGGACAAAAACTATTATATAAAATTATGGACATTTTCAGAAAAAAAAAAACTTTTTCCCCAAAAGAGGACACGTCTGGAAAAAGAGGACTTCTGTTCACCCTACATAATCTCTGTTTGAATGGGAATAGCTTTAGATGGAGATGTGGGGTAAATTATTATTACCAGAGCTTTTCAGTGCTTTTTTCCATCTGGAGGTGCCATCTCTATATCATCACAGACAATGTCAGCACAGACTATGCTAACTTCTACCTACTGTAAAAGGACAGAGAAACAAAGGTCTCCAGTACTGCCAATGCTCTGGAAAGAGACCAGCAGTAAATGTGCAAATATTTGGCCAATTTCTGTTTCAAAGTAGTCTTCCACAGTTGTTTCTATGCAGACTCTTGAAGCAGTGGAACACATCTGTTAAACAAACTACAGGTGTTTTTACACATACAATTCAGATCAATATGAAGGTTTGTTTAGAGGAATGACATTTAATTTAGCTTTAGGTGAGTGCTTATTATTGACAGAATACAATCTTAATTAATTAAACATTTGATTAGACATGGGGGCGGCACGCTGGCGCAGTGGGTAGCACGATTGCCTCACAGCAAGTAGGTCGCTGGTTTGAGCCTCGGCTGGGTCAGTGGTCATCTCTGTGTGGAGTCTGCATGTTCTCCCCGTGTTGGTGTGGGTTTCCTCCGGGTGCTCCGGTTTCCCCCACAGTCCAAACACATGTGCTGTAGGGGAATTGGGTAAGCTAAATTGTCCGTAGTGTATGAGTGTGTGTGTGAATGTGAGAGTGTATGGGTGTTTCCCAGTGATGGACTGCAGCTGGAAGGGCATCTGCTGTGTAAAACATGTGCTGGATAAGTTGGTGGTTCATTCCACCGTGGCGACCCCAGATTAATAAAGGGACTAAGGCAAAAAGAAAATGAATGAATGAATGGTTAGACATGTACCTATGTCAGGAAGCAGCAGGATTCACACAACAGGGAGGTAAAGGCAGAACACAATGTTAGCCTTTCATGTTCTATGTGAATTGTCCATTAATACTTGCTTAATAATACTTGGGTCACCAAAGACAAACACAATTTGAAGTTTAAGACTTTTAAGATCTTTCTACAAAAATGTACACAGTCTACAGATTATGTGTAAACGTAAGTGAGAGTAGATGTGTCAGGGTAATAACAGAATCAGGGTGTTGTCAGCCCATGTCTGTATCCTGATGAGTGTGCTTTGCAGCATTGTGCCTACAGGGGTTTGAGCTCGGGCAGATCTAAACATTCCCTATGTGAATAAACCAGCACATCAGCATCAACGTTTACATATCTGCTCAAAATATCATTCAGAAAATTACAAAAATAATATCTGGCAAGGAAGTCTATTCACCAGGTCATCTAATTATTTAGCATTGGGGCGTCAGCATGTATGAGCATGTTAGCATGTAGCATATTAAAACAAACTAAAGAAGAGCAAACAATTTTGTGGACAATATTGACATTTTTTTCTTAAAACATTGAAACATTTATTTTATTAAAATTTAATAAAAATATTTTAAAGGATTTTTATTTTATTTTCATATATTTGTACTTCATTTTGAGATTTTAATATCAAGACTCCCCTGTGTTTCATAAACAGATATCCTCACTATTTTAATATAGAAAACATCACGTGCTTGGACACAAAAGCAGTTTCTTATTCGTGAACAAACCGATTCTTTTCAATCATCTGCCGAATCGGTTATTTGATGAGAGATTGATGAGTGAATCAATGTGATGTTGTGGAGTCACCGACTCTAATAAAGTGGTCAGACCGAGTCATTGATTCTAGTGAATCGCTCAGACCGAGTCACCAACTCTAATGAAGCGGTCAGACCGAGTCATTGATTCCAGTAAAGCGCTAAGACCGATTCATTGACTGTATTGAAGCGCTCAGACCGAGTCATTGACTCGAATGAAGCTCTCAGACCGAGTCACCGCGGCAGGGAGCCGGATCGGCCGGACTGCGCTCGCGACTGACGACCAACAACCTACTGTAAGTTATTAAGATTTGATTTTAGCATGTTGTAAATTAGTGTTGTTGTCTTTAGCTCATAACACTAGACTGTCAGTTGTTTGTGAGCTAAATGTACAGTAAAAGAGCGAGTCTTTAAGGCCGCTCTATGGGACTTCAGCGTGAGGGGCGGGGCTTGAGCCTGTGCGCGCGCTCACTGTATGCAGCCAAAAGCAAAACAATTTCAGATGCTAAAAGCTAATATTTTATATAGCGTTCATTAGTTTATTTAGACCTGTGTAACGTTTTTATGCTTTAGGTTTGTAATTGTCAGCTGTGTGGTTTATTTGTGTGGTTTCAGTAGTGACATCGTGATGTGCGCATGCGCGGTAGTCATAACATAGGCGCGATGTGCATATTTAAAAGTTCATATTTTCATCACGTTTGTGACACAATCTCTGCGAGCGCATGGAGAAATGAACAAGGAAAGTTATGAAAACTGTCTATACAATAAGAAAAAAGTCTGGAGTGTTTGAAGCTAAACACTGTACCAGGCACCAGCATCATATTCGTCTGTACACTCAAGAACACTCATGAAGCACTGTATTAACTTTAACATTACAATGACTGATACTTCATCTGTGGAGCTGTACTTTTAGGAAAAGTAAATGCAGATGGAATTGTTGATGACAAATCTAGATGTTAAATTTATTATATAAATGTATTTGTGATATACTATCTAATTAAGTTTTGTTAAAAGTTGTTAAACATTGATGTGTAATATGTGGTTTTTGATTATAAATTCATGGAAAAATACAATTAATTAAAAAATAGACTGACTTGTCATATTTGTAATTAGCAAATCAATTCTTAATTTGTTGTCCAAATAGTATTTTTGTTCCGCCAGACTCAGATTAATGCCTTCCAGGTGACTGTGACCTTGACTTTTGACCACCAAAAATATAATCAATGTGTTTTTGTGTTTATGTGGCAAATGTGAACAAATTCCTTTAAGCCATTCCTGAGTTATCACACTGATAATGCATGGTGCAGTACATATGACAAACAAAGGGGGCGCTAGAGAGTACAAAAAACACCATGGTGCAGTACATCTTAAAAAAAAGGGGGCGCTAGAGAGTAAAAAATATCATGGTGCAGTACTTGAGAAAAGCTTTAGGGGCACTAGAGAGCAAATGGTGTGTGTATTCAGGGGGACCTACACACACTTTTATTTTCGTTTTGGCATCAATCTGAGGACCTCTCTGAAACTTTGAGGGAAGCCCATTTCCACCCTCTAGAGGCCATTACAGTGAAAAAAAAGTGAGGACCGGGCAAAATGTCCTCACTTTGCAAAAATGTCCTCACTCCAAAGGTTAAAAACCCATGCTGGTCCTCACAAAGATAGCAGTACAAACACACACGCACACACACACACACACTTTACATCTTGCTCCACACACTGACATATTTTACATCCTACTCCACACACACACACACACACACACACACACACACACACACACACGCACACACACACACACACACACACACACACACTTAATATTTCACTACACATACACACACACACACATCTCAGTCTATGTCCATACACACACAACTGACATCTGAGTCACTACACAAACACACTTGACATCGCACTCCATGCACATACACCAAAATATTTGACATCTCACTTCACTTACTCGACACACACACACACCCACAATTACATCTAAATCCACACACAAAACACATATTTGATATTTCACTACACACACACACACACACTTTTGACATCTCAGTCACTCTGCACACACAGATCTCACTCCACACACACACACACGCACACACACACACACACACACACACACACACGCACACACACACACACACACACACACACACACACCTCACTCCACAGGCATATGCACACACAAACACACATCTTACATCTCAGTCCACACACACTTGATATGACTCCACACACACATTTGCTAGTTCACTACACACACACTTACTGTACATCTCCATTCTCTCTCTCACACACACACACACACACTTACATCTCAGTCCACATACACATTTGATATTTCACTACACACACACGCATGCACGCACACACACGCACACACACTTACATCTCAGTCCACACACAGATTTGCTATTTCATTCCACACACACTTACATCTCAGTCCACAATCACATTTGATATGTCACTACACACACTCAAACTTATATTTCAGTCTACACACACACACACACACACTGAGATCACAGCACTGTAATAAATTGATGTGACTTCAGAAACGCTTTCAGATAATAAAGCTGATCAGTGTTTGATGCTGCGGTGATTGGTCAACAGGTACACACACACACACACCTTCATCCACAACATCCAGGAGATGGTATCCATGATAGTAAAGTTCAACCACACTAACAGAATTTCAGCCATTATTTGATGAGGAGTTTTGGGGTCAAACAGCCTTCATTTGATTCCTTTACTAGGAACTCCCCCTATCAGGCGTGTGTGAAGCTTCAAGCGTTCTGCTGTGGATTTATTCCTCCATCTGAACGACTGAGACAATTAACAGTGACAGATGGACAGGCTGCTTAACTGTGGTTAATTTAAGGTCAGATGGATGACAAGACCATCAAGGAAAAGAGTTTCTTCCTTCCATTACACTCTCAGGTTTATTTCTTCCATTACACTGGCTAATCTGTGCCTATAGATCAGTGTTTCTCAACTATGTACCTGGAGGACCACCAAACACTGCATGTTTTGGATGTCTCCTTGGTCTGTCACACTCATTACAGATCTTTCAGTCTCTAATGAGCTGATGATGTGAATTGGGTGTGTTTGGTTAAGGAGGTCTGGAAATGTGCAGAGCTGGTGCTCCTCCAGGAGTGAGAAGCACTGCTATAGAATACACAAGATGCGTCACTCATTTAGTTTTGAATGGGGAAAAGTGTAACGGTCGATATGGTGAATGAAGCCCCGCCTTCTAGTACAGGAGCCAATCATTGATCGCTATAGGCTGAGGATTCACCGGGGGAGGGGCTCTGTGCAGACGTGTGTGTTTAGGACAGTTTCTGCAGCTTCATTATGACCTCTCGGGTTAGCAAACAAACTGGAATCTCCGCCAATACTTGCTTCACACACATGAGAAATATATCAACATAAAGCTTGATATCTCTATCTTTTAAATGAACCAACTACACTTAAAAACAAATGTTCTCTGGTTTTGTAATCTGTATGAAACCAACAAGAGGTACAGTCCATCCTATCAAACGCACATAACATGACAACAACTACACGAACACCCACAGACTCACTGTAATTTTGGGAGGAGATTCGCCATGATGAATAAGTTGTGAATTACTTCACACTGTAAAATTAAGTCAGTACAACAACAACAAAAGAACAATCCTTATTTCCTTTCTGAGATAATGCACACTCTGAGTGAACGAGATCACGACACCAACCTCTTCTATGGCTGTTTCTGTTTACGTGTTACACAATATCATCCTCTGAATAATGATTATCAGATCACTCTGAACTTCTGCACTGTAAAAATGTTTAAGTCGGTACAACAAAAAAAACATAATCCTTATTTCCTTTCGCTTGTTCTTGTTCACTTAACTTCTGAAAACATCAGCTGCACTGAACTAAAATTATTTATTTGTAATACACAAAACCTTTGGCAACGCAGTGGCGCAGTAGGTAGTGCTGTCGCCTCACAGTAAGAAGGTCGCTGGTTTGAGCCTCGGCTGGGTCAGTTGGCATTTCTGTGTGGAGTTTGCATGTTCTCCCTGCGTTCGCGTGGGTTTCCTCTGGGTGCTCTGGTTTCCTCCACAGTCCAAAGACATGTGGTACAGGTGAATTGGGTAGGCTAAATTGTCTGTAGTGTATGAGTGTGAATGGGTGTGTGTGGATGTTTCCCAGGGTATGTAGTGTATGTGTGTGTGTGAATAAGTGTGTGTGTGTGTTTCCCAGTGATGGGTTGCAAATGGAAGGGCATCTGCTGCATAAAACAAATGCTGGATAAGTAGGTGGTTCATTCCACTGTGGCGACCCCAGATTAATAAAGGGACTTAGCTGAAAAGAAAATGAATGAATGAACAAAAAACATTTAGTTAGGTTAACATAAGATTAATAGTTTTCTGGAGAGGTGAACTACTCTATAACAAAACTGTTTAAGTTGTGCCAACTGAAGATTCTTAGTCTGCAGAACTGGAATGCCTGAAGTTGAGGGAACAAAAAAAAACGTAATCCTTATACATTTCGTTTTTTCTCATGTACTCTCATGATATTTTATTATTATTATTTTTTACCTTCAATTGATAGGACAGTAGAGAGGAGGAAAGCGTTTGGAGAAGAAAGAGGGGAAGGATCAGCATAGGACCTCAAGGCAGGAATCAATCACGGGTAATCATGAACACCGGAGTGCCATGTGTCAATGCACTAACCACTACACCATTGGTGCTGACGAGTGTTCAACTTTTGAAACCATGAGTTGCACTGACCTAAGATGTCTGAAGTTGACTGAACAATAAACTTGTGGAAATTGCTTCTAAGAAATAATCCATTATCAGAACAAACAAACATAGTTCAATTGAAAAACTAAACTAAAACAGAGACAAATGTTAACCAAACATTTATTTGACAGAATTAGAAACAGGACAGGAAGTAAAACAACACTAACGGTAAACAAGACAAAGATCAAAACATGGCAGGACAAACGGAAAAATGCTTTGTAATGCTTCACATGTGGAGCATGCCTTCCTGTTTCTGTTTGTTTGTTCTGATAATGTATTATTGGTGTACATTTGGTGTACATTATTATTGGTGTTCATTGGTGTACAATGGTGTAGTGGTCAGTACATCGACACGAGGTACTCCGATGTTCACGATGACCTGAGTTCTATTTCCGCCTTGAGGTCCTATGCTGATCCATCCCCTCTCTACTCTCACATCACTTTTCTACTCTCCTATCAATTAAATCGAAAAAAATTATAATAATAAAAAAAAATGAGAAAAATGAGTCCATGAGAAAAAACTAAAGTGTATAAGGATTATGGTTTTTTTTCTTCAAGCATTTCAGTTCTGCAGAATTTTCAGTTGGCACAACTTAAATTTTTTGTTACAGAGTAGTTCACCTCTAATTTTTTATATTACTGATAAATAATTTTAGGTCAGTGCAGCTGATGTTTTCAAACGTTGAAAGACAAGAAGCAGTGAAAAGGAAATAAGGATTGTTTTTTTTGTACTGACTTAAACATTTTTTCATTTATTTAGATTAATTTTTGGCCTTTTGCCTTTATTAGAATGGACAGTATTTGGACAGGAAGCGAAGTTGGAGAGAGAGAGAGAGAGAGAGGGGGGGGGGGGGTGGAATGTCCTCGAGCCGGGATTCAAACTCGGGACGCCCTGACATGTTACTGCACAATATGTCAATGCACTAACCACTATGCAATTGCGCCGACTGACTTAAACATTTTACAGTGCAGAAGTTCAGCGTGATCTGATAAGGGTCCTCTCATAGGATAAGAAGACTCCGCTATCAATAATAATGAAAAAATGACGCATCATCACTCCACCAGCAGATGCGTGCTACGTCACTTTTATTTTAAACGCGGAAGATGAAATTAGCTGATAAAAGCTCAAAATAATCCAGTTTTCTCCACATTTAAAGTTGACACGTGCTAACAGTGTCTTAACTGATGCGCAACACACACAAATCTGTTAAAATCTCTAAAAAAGTACTCCCATGCCGCTAGTATCTTGCAATATATTTAGTCAAATATTATTTACTGTCATCATGGCAAAGATAAAAGAAATCAGTTATTAGAAATGAGTTATTAAAACTATTATGCTTAGAAATCTAAGCCACACTAAGGAACTATTTCTTAAAAGAATTAAAATTCCACAGGAGGGCTAAAAATGTTGACGTCAACTATGGATGCCTATCAATGCTATAATAGTTTGGAATTTTTCATTAGTTTTAGTTTCTATTTCGTTTTGACTTTTTTGTTTACAAATTCAGTTAGTTTTAATTAGTTTTAGAGGCAGAATTACTCTTTTTTAGTAGTTTCTATATTTTGAAATTAGTCTTAGTTTAGTTTTGATTAGTTTCAGTATTAGTTTTAGTTTTTTTTTCTAAATAAGGATATTTGTTAGGTGCAAAATACAAAATCATCAGAATAAATAATGTATAATAAAAACTCAACCATACATTTTTTGAAACCTGTATTCAGAGGACACGTGAACACTCTCATCCACCACAACCATCTACATCTTCAAATTCAAATACAACAGCCCACAAGACAGCAGGCTTAAGTACAATATGTGTGCAAGACTGCTTCTGAGGTTAGATAGACAGTAGTGATGGGAAGTTCAGCTCTTTCACACGGATATTATTTGGACTCAACATGCCAAAATTATGTAGTCTGCAATCGTAATTTCAGTCAGTTAAACATCACCATGATCTGAAAAATGTCTTACAGTAAAGTTTTGCAACCCAGCTAAAGCATGATTTACTTATTTAAACTCCATTACGATTTTCTGTGATGAAATAAACTTACGTTTTTCACCAGATCCTCTTATTTAAGCCCTCGGTTTACCCGCGCTGCAGTTGTTCATGTTTAGTTCAGTCACAGCAGGCTGTCATGTACTGTTTGTGTTTGGTTCACTGAATCACGCATGCGCAGTATTATCGGTTCACCGCTTCTCAAATTTGATCTCAGTGTAACGTTACCGTTCTAATAGCTGAATAAGAGTATATATTGGATTATTTAGAGTCAGAGGTGTGTATTAGGCTTGTTAAAAAGTAAGTAGCTTGTGGCTAAGAGTGCTTACTGGAGACGCGAATCATTTCAAATGATTCAGTTCGATTTGGTGAACTAGTTCAACCAGTTCACTTAGAAGATCCGGTTAAAAAGATTCATTTGCGATCGCGATAAAGAAATAAAACCCATTCAGTGTCACAAATGAGTTAAAGTAATAGTTTTAAGTCTTTGTATGTAATGCTGTCACCGTGTTGCTGTCATGTCCACTCGTTGTTTTAGTCGCAGGAGCAACAGCGAGGATGACTGGAGGAGAACCGGCTCGATCTGTCTAATGGCAGCAGGATTACAGACTCTTAAGTTGCTGTACGGGTCAAACACCTGCAGCGTGAAGTAAATAGATTTTACTTCTAAAAGGCTTTCAGTAAGGTTTTGAATTAAATACATTTAAAAAGACTTAAACGAAGGAGGATTTGGCTATCATTTTAGTTAGTTTCAGGTAGTTTTGTATGTACACAATACAGTTTCAGTTAGTTCTAGTTTTTTTTTTTTTTTTTAACTCTCGATTTTATTTTTATTTCAGTTAACGACAATTATTTTACATTTTAGTTTTCGTTTTTCAGTTAACTATAATAACCTTGATGCCTATTGGCCATTGTGAGTGCAGTGATGGTAAACAGTTCACACACAATCTCGACCGAACTAACCTGTGACATTCTCTCTAATCAGCCTTACACTCATTACTGCAGTCATCATAAATGATGTTCATGGCTTTGACTTCAATCTGCATTCGGTGGTGACACATGACCCACTTAATGATCACAGCAGTGAAGGACTGCAACTAAACTAGATTCACACAGTACACAGACAAACAGATAAATAATGTCCACATGAAAGTGAAATGGCACAGGGAAAAAGTATTGAACACATGAAGAAAGGGAGGTGTAGTTCGGCAGTGAAAGCCCAGACAGAGGCTGAAATCTCTGAGTAGTTCTTCAGCAACCTGCTGCCCCTCCTCAGTGTAAAAAAATATATCAGCTGCTTCAGTCCAACATCCACATTAGTAGGAGGATGAAGATGAAACCAGGATGGACATTTCAGCAAGACAATGATCCAAAACACAGCCAAGGAGACTCTCGGATGCTTTCAGAGAAAGAAAATCAAGCTGTAGAATGGCCCAGCCAATCACCTGAGCCGAATCCAATAGAGAATACAAAATAAAGCTTAGATGAGACCCACAGAACCATCAAGAAGCCTTGTATAAACAGTATTAAATACATTTCTGTAGTTCAGCAATTTGGTGGTTCATTCCACTGTGGCGACGCCAGATTAATAAAGGGACTAAGCCGAAAAGAAAATGAATGAATAAGTTCAGCACTTTCTCCTTCTGTCATTGTTATTACACAGAACTCATTTTTCAGATTTGTTTGTTTTGTTTTATGTTTATGTTTGTATTCTTTGTGTTTTTACCAAAATCTGCTTCAATTCCATGTCAACAGCTGCTTTAGAAACATTATTCCCAGGAAAAAACATGACAATGTGTTCAATACTTATTTTCCCCCACTGTATATAACTTACCTTAAATGCTAGCCGGCAGCAGAATGTGAATGCCAGACAGACAGCAGCAGCGCGATAAGGATGTTCTCTGTTATCAGTTCAATTCCACATAAAAGCCACTGAAGGATCAGAACAGAGAGACTCAAACAGATTTAAAGCTGGAGAAAGACACACCTGACACTCAACGCTGATGCTTTCATCCGCTTAATCAACTGGACAATCAAACCAATCACCAGTCAGCAGAACTGAGTCTCTCCAGACGAGCAGAAACACTTCACATACCTGAAATAGACACACACATACTGGTTTTGGTGGTTTATGAGGACTTTCCATTGACAATGTAGTTTATACAGTAAAAACCATATACATTACCTGACAAAAGTCTTGTCGTCTATCCAAGTTTTAGGATCAACAAATAATAACTTGACTTCTAGTTGATCATTTGGTATCAGAAGTGGCTTATATATAAGGTAAATGCCTCTAGATTACACTTATTTTACCACAATAAAGTATGATCACATCTTGATTTTTATTTATTTATTAGGACAATAAAGTCTAACTTTGCTTAGACAAAAGTCTTGTCATTAACAGAAGTAATGTCCAGTATAGAATATGTGGTCATGCTGCAGTGGAAACAGAATGAATATTGTGTCTGACTCCATCATGAGCTTGGAGGACTGCATCCATACATCTCTGCAATGACTCAAATCACTGATTAATAAAGTCATCTGGAATGGCAAAGAAAGCCTTCTTGCAGGACTCCCAGAGTTCATCAAGATTCTTTGTGTTCATCTTCAATGCCTCCTCCTCCATCTTACCCCAGACATGTTCAATAATGTTCATGTCTGGTGACTGGGCTGGCCAATCCTGGAGCAGCTTGACCTTCTTTGCTTTCAGGAGCTTTGATGTGGAGGCTGAAGTATGAGAAGGAGCGCTATCCTGCTGGAGAATTCACCCTCCCCTGTGGTTTGTAATGTAATGGGCAGCACAAATGTCTTGATACCTCAGGCTGTTGATGTTGATCATCCACTCTGCAGATCTCTCGCACACCCCCATACTGAATGTAACCCCAAACCATGATTTCTCCTTCACCAAACTTGACTGATTTCTATGAGAATCTTGGCTCCATGCTGGTTCCAGCAGGTCTTCTGCGGTATTTGTGATGATTGTGATGCAGTTCAACAGAAGATTTATCAGAGAAATCCATCTTCTGACACTTCCAAATGATCAACTAGAAGTCGAGTTATTATTTGTTGCTCTCACAACTGAGATCCACCACAAGACTTTTGTCACGTAGTGTACAGTACTCCACCTCTACCCAAAACTCAACCCTCACACGTTAAATGATTTTAAAGCATTATGAATTATGAGAACACAAGGCATGTCTTCATAAACCACCTGAACATTAGATATGTTTCCATCAAAAGCCGCCAACTATTCCAGCACGTTTTATGCAGTGGATGCCCTTCCAGCTGCAACCCAACACTGGGAAATACCCATACACACATTCACACACACACACACACTCATCCACTACGACCAAATTAGTTAATCATTTTCTCTATTGCGCAAGTGTTTGGACTGTGGGGGAAACTGGAGCAGACAGGGAGAACATGCAAACTCCACACAGAAATGCCAACTGGCCCAGCCAAGGCTCGAACCAGTGACCTTCTTGCAGTGCTAAGCCACCGTGCCACCCCAGCAAGCAAAAAAAAACATTGTAAATTTAGATTGTATGTGGACTTTAAACAGAAAGAAACAAACAAACTCATTCCTGTACATGTGAGATACTCAGATCCTTTCCTTCATCTCCTCTGGATCTGCGACCGCTTCAGAGCAGACACGAATCATGAAGACGTTCAGAAAGATCCCCACAGAAACACAATCTGCTGCGCTGAGGCTGATTTCACACTCTGACTGACAGACCATGATTTTCTGCAGTTAGCTGGAGGACAGGGAAAAATTAATAGCTGTCTCACATCGAATACAAAACGATTTTCCATGCTGTCAGTCACGTCTGGACTTCAAATAAAAGGTAGGGAAAAATGTCAATGTCAATCCCTGTGAACATCAGCACTTTAATTTATGGCCGGTTTTCATGGAATGCTCAAAGTAATCCTGCAGGAGAACATCCTGAAGAACCGTCCCATTGAGTCTTTGGATTCCCGGTTCAGAGCATACACACGTTTCCATTTCACATTCATTCACAGCTACTACAGAAATTGGTTTGAACGGCAACATTTCAAAGGCCTGCTATCCTGGAAAACAGGATTGTTCATGCTCTTCTGAAAAACTGTGGACGGCTTGTGGTCTTCGGTTGCGTGTCTTGCAGATTTCACAGCAGTCTATTACCCGGCAGCCCCTGCAACACACTGAACTGAGAGAGACAGCTTAGATAATAAAGGCTGATTTACAGGCAAAGGTCATTCTGCATATGAGTCTCTTGAATGAAGATGATGGACTAAATCAACATGATCAGGTTAAAAAATGACAGTCAAACATCGCTTTTACACATTTCATCAAAAGAGGAATCCATATCTAAATATTTGCAAGGTTTCATAGTCTCAATGCCCCCAATTTTACACAACTTTCAATGGCTCTAGCGTTTTCAGCTTGTGATTTACTGGATGAGGATTTTTAACAACTCTTGTCTCTTTTACATAATGTTGGCATTATAGTTTGTTTCGTCTTCATATTCATCAGGATTCACATAGCTATGTCCATAGGGTATATGCAGAGCTAGTGTTTCTTCCATACTGAACAACTTCCGGTGACCTGTTATTGTGAGTTTTATCCATTTTATACGGCTCCTTTTACAGCATGGATGTTGTAATGTAATTAAAATATAATCAGTTAAACAGACTTTGGCATTCATTTAGTTGCTCAAGCGTAAATCAAGACAAAAAAAGCCGTTTACTCGCACACGCTCGTCAGAATCGGCAGGCTAGCGCAAAAGCTCCATTGAATATACTGGGGTAAAATAAATGCTCATATTATAAAGACATGGTGAGGGAAATGTAATTTAATGCAGTGCTTCTTGTACAACCGGAGACCCACTTTATATCAGATATCACTCAGCCAGTGGAGATCGCTGATTTATAAAGAAAACAGACCTTAAACGCGCCGATTTTGCAATGGTATATAGTTCACCGGAAACAATTAACCCAGGTTACTGACAAATTAAAAGCCCTTTAGCATACTTCTGCATATACCCTATTGTAGTGCTCTTTTATATTTGCTTTGTTCATGGTATAATTTTCGTATTGTTTTTAGGGAAACAATTTTACCATCTATCCAGGGACAACGGATGAAAATAGCCTTTTGGCTTATTCTGTTGCATTTGCAGCAATGTTAATTAATGTACAGTACACTGTACCTGCCAAATAAACCAATATATATAGATATATTTCTACCTAATAATATCCATTCATTAATTTTCCTTTGGCTTAGTCGCCACAGCGGAATGAACCGCCAACTATTCCAGCACATGTTTTACGCAGCGGATGCCCTTCCAACCGCAACCCAGCACTAAGAAACACCCATACACACTCATTCACACACACTACGGCCAATTTAGTTAATCAATTCACCTACAGCGCATGTGTTTTGTACTGTGGGGGAAACCGGAGCACCCGGAGGAAACCCACACCAACATGGGGAGAATATGCAAACTCCACACAGAATTGACAACTGACCTAGCCAGGACTTAAACCAGCGACTTTTTTGTTGTGAGGCCACAGTGCTAACCACTGAGCCACCATGCCACCCCTACCCAATAATATATGCGAGATTTTTAAAGGTGCCTTAGAATAAAAATCTAAACATACCCAGACATAGCTGTATAATCTAGCTTCTGTACATGTAATGGCATACCGTGAGATCCCATGAGTGTGAAAACAGGCCAATTGGAACAAAACACAGCAGACTTTTACATTTGAAATGGCATCATTAACATTCACACGCTAGGCAGCCTTTGATTGGCCACAACTTTTCCTAGTGAGATTACAACAATGCTATTTTTAACTTATTTTTAAGTTTATACACGTATTAAACATACTACATATATAGGACTAGGGTTGTCACAGTACCGAAATTCGTACTGAAATTTTAAAGCGTCCATTTCCCATGAACATTTGAGCACTGTGGAGCATGTTCTCAAACACCGCTGATTTGCCATTGTGTTCATATGCTCAACAGAAATGACTGTGATTGGCCGTGAAGGTCATCAATTCACCAAACTCACCACTGTTTACTGAGTGTAACCACAGATATGGGGACAGTGGAGCGTTTCAAAGTCACATCGATCAGCTGGTTTGTTTATTAGCTGACATATACGAGCGATCCACTGATGAATCGCGGCTTTAAAACACTCCAGTGTCCCTGTATCTGTATATTGTATCAGTAAACAGCAGTGAGTTCGGTGAACTGATGACCTTCACAGCCAATCACAATCATTTCTGTTGAGCATGTGAACATAATGGCAAATCAGCGGTGTCTGGTGAATTCAGTTCCCCTTTATTTATATAGCGCTTTTACAATGTAGGTTGTGTCAAAGCAGCTTCATATAGAAGATCATAGTAAATTGAAACAGTGCAGTTCAGTTTTCAGAGTTTAATAGTGCTCAAATGTTAGCGAGAATTGGACAAAATTTCAATATCGATTGGTACCGAATTCCAGTATCGTGATAACCCTATATGGGACTCGTATTTTGAAAACGGAGGAGGCAAGAAGAGTAAATAATTATTGTGTAAAATGGGCAGCCGTGCTTCTCATCTATTTACAGCTCATCAAAATGCAGGATATACGGATTAAATTTTTCAATTGAAATGTATTAGTTAAATGTGTATATTGTGAAATGTGTCGAATATGTTTGTAATGAGACAACAAACACAAGTGTACTGCTGAGCATACATCTTTAATGCACAATTATCATCATGTTATATCACTCAGCTCTTACTGTGATTATTCTTGAGTGAAAGGATGCCAATAAACTATAAGAACGTAATAAAACGCTTCTGTTTATGCAGGGGTTGGTATTAATTCCTGCCTGTGCTTTCATACACGTTAAACGCACAAAATACAACTCTCTTTCAGTCCCTTTTGTATTTATATAAATATAAATTAGCTTATATTTTAGCAGTCCTAACATGAGCTGCATTGGGTCAGAGCAGAACTAATTAATATTCATGATCCTTCCAAATATGGTCAAAACTGTGCTTTTCATTCTAGAGGTAATTCCTGTGCTAATAAATGAACATTGAACTCTTTCTTGAGACTTTATGCCTTACCTAAGCCACATAACTACTGTGTAGATATAAGAGACCCATTTGAAATAATGCGCTCTATGGCACCATTAAAAATAATCGTTTCATATTCAGATATATCATCATACAGATCTATTTAAGATTTAAGTCCTTATATACAATTTCCCATGATAAATGTACACAACTTTACATATTGAGTGGAAAAGATGTAGGCTGAAACCTTTCTTTCTGAAAGCCCTTTGCTTTGTAATTCGAATAAACCTCTTAATAATGTTTTCCAGGAGTGAGGGAGATCAGATTCTCGAAGAAACACAAATTTTAAAAAATTGATCGTGTTTGATATTGATTTATAGCTTTCTCCAAGTAATTTTGAGGGCCCTTGATGAGAAGCACAGATCTAAAGTCATCATTCCCATGCGTATCCCTTCATTCAACCGCTTCACATTCAGCAAATAATGGTGGTTGTGTCACTTTACGCACATGGTCACCTACGAGCATCAATAAATAATGGCTTTATTTGTCAAAATCATGCAGGTCTTTGAGTTCCCTTTACAGATCACACACAGTTATATGCGCACAACGCTACACGGTACACTAAAGTCTGACAGGTTATTTTCCGATGAGGTTTTTTTTGTTATCAAAATTCTTTACATGAGTAAAATTTCTCTCACATAGTTGCGGCTGGTTCTTTTTAGCCCATTTGTTGTTATTGCAATGATTCACATTGTTTTTCCGTATATAACAAATAGGAAAAGCATCTGGTCTTTGTCATGGCTATGAAAGAAAGTGCAGTGGTTTCCTGAAGGATGGGAAATGTCCGTCATGTGCGCTGGCCAATCCGCTCTGGTAAAGTCTGTGCATTATTAAGCATGAGTTCTGTAGTCTCTGTAGTGGGAGGATCCCCCGCTTCCAATGAGTATTGCTTCGGTGTCAAACTAAATCTAGTGTGAATGCGATTTTAGACCAATTGTTGGTTGGAATGAAGCAGGAAAAGTCTGTGATATAATACTGCGATCGGACTGCTTAAATGTTCTTAAACCTAAAAAACTGCGTGTGATATAGATCAGCTTGCGTCATTACGTTTCAAAGGTTTTCCTTAAACTTGCATAATAAACATGCAATGAAAGAATTTTTCGGAGAATATTCTTCTATATAAAGAGTAACTCTGCATGGGTGCATTACCAAAAGTAGTGAAAAGAAAGAAACGCAAAGAAACGGAGCAGCAGAGGAGAGTCCTGAGGGGTTCCAGCGCTCGCTCCGGCTCATCTCCATCTTGCATAAGGCACCGGATCCCCGTCTAAAACAACAACAAAAAAAAACGTGCATCGTTCATACCGGATGAGTCCGTCTGCGTCCCGACGTCCCGCTCCCCTCCTCTTTAGTGAGTCTCTAATAGTTTATAATGAAATGAAGAAGCGCTGCACGGCAGAAAGTGACGCTCTTCAGACGCAGATAGAACTTCACACATTCACTGTGTGTCAGTGGTTTGGACTGAAGAGATTCTGCCATCCAGTGTATGTTCTGTATGTGTGTGTGTGTGTGTGTGTGTGTGTGTGTGTGTGTGCATTTGTTTTTAATTGAGCTGGTCCTCGTATTGTTTCCGGAAACAGTCACCAGCAGGAAAGAATTCCCAGCAGCGTTCCTGGTACATTTTCCAAACATACGACTCCTGAAAGACAAGCAAAAGTGTGTTGACGGTACATTCAGGAGTCACAGAGTAAAACTCAATACCTTTAAAGACCTTTTTTAAGAGTCTTTCCATACATTTGAAGACCTCATCACCACTTTAGGTTTCAAACGGTAACATTCATTCAATCATATTCCTACAGCTTAGTCTTTTATTCATCAGGGGTCGGCACAGCGGAATGAATCACCAATTATTCCAGCATATGTTTTACATAACGGATGCCCTTTCAGCTGCAACCCAGTACTGGGAAACACCCATACACACTCATTCACACACACACTCAGCCACTACGGTCAATTTAGTTCATCAATTTCCAATTGATGTCAACATTCCAAGAAATGTCAACTGACCCAGCCGGGGACTCGAACCAGCAACCTTCTTGCTGTGAGGTGACAGTGCTAACCACTGAGCCACCGTGCCACCCCAATGGTAACATTAGCAACATTTAAACTTACAGTTTATTTACAAAACACTGATTGTAAGAAACTAATCCTGAACTAAAACATTCTTCATATTCATTCATTTTCTTTTCGGCTTAGTCCCTTTATTAATCTGGGGTCACCACAGCGGAATGAACCGCCAACTTATCCAGCACATGTTTTTTACGAAGCGGATGCCCTTCCAGCTGCAGCCCATCTCTGGGGAACATCCATACACACTCATTCACATCATACACTACGGACAAGTTAGCCTTCCCAATTCACCTGTACCGCATGTCTTTGGACTGTGGGGGAAACCGGAGCACCCGGAGGAAACTCACACAAACGCAGGGAGAACATGCAAACTCCACACAGAAATGCCAACTGACCCAGCCGAGGCTCGAACCAGCGACCTTCTTGCTGTGAGGCGACAGCATTACCTACTGCGCCACTGCGTCGCCCACATTCTTCATAAACTGAATAAAAATACTAATCCACCAGGGGGCACCAATAGAACAGCAGGAATAACGGTACTGCCTTGGTTGCTGCAGTAAACAAAGCAGCATGATGTCAAATCTAGCAGGATTTAATCGACTACACAGCACCCTGATATTCACAAATTAAATTCAGGAAACTTCAGCATACAGCTAGACATTGGTACAATTAAAAATGATGAAAACAGTAATACCTATTTAGCGTTTCAAACTTTTAAGCACCTTAATTTTCTCTAAATTGATTGATCATCTTTAATGCTTTTTAAGACCCACAGACATCCAGATTGAAGAGCAGAAGGATAAAGAGAGGATGATGGGAATTACCTGGCCTGTGTGCTCTGTTTCATCCTTGTTGATGAGATACATGAAGAAAAATCTGCAAAGACACACAGTTTCCTCTGATTTAAAATCAGGCACTGTTGCGCAGCCAAGTTTTATTGGCTTGCCAAAGGCAGCTTAGTCTACTGAGCTCATCTGGACACTGCATTGATCTGTATCTCGTTTTCTTTGAGTCTCTGACTGGTAAACCCTTGAGGACACAGTCATTAAATCCTCCAGAATATGTTGGGCTCTGCGGTAGAGTTGGCTGATTAATCGAAGGTGTATTTCATGCACATTTTTTTTTCAGTAAAGCCGGTTCTGTAATCAGTAGTAAATCTCCAGCATGTGCTTTAAGATGGAGCAGCATTTACTAAACAGAATCATACCTCACGGACAGGCAAAGTTCATAATCATATTCATAATCACAGACAATTTATTGAAATCGAAGATTATCATTCTGCAATTATGACAGCTGTTAGCGTAGCTTCACAGTAGACTATGGTTATGTGTAGTGATTGCTGCTACATCTGAAAGCATGTGAAAATACCACATCTAATACAATTTTTACAACAAACTCCCCTCATAACTTCAGTCGAGTATTTGAAATAAATAATTTTTTGGAGATGATTCCATGTCATGTGATTATTAGGCCCAATCCCAATTCTACCCCTTAGCCCTTCCCCTTAACCTCGTTTTGCACACTCCTGCCAAGGGTTAAGGGTGTCCCAATTCTTATTAGCTTGAAGGCAGGTGTAGGGTTAAGAGCAAGGGGTAGATACCCCTTCGAACGAAGATTTTTCAGGACCACACTTGAAACCAAGGGGTAACAAAATTTCCCAGAATACACCAGCCACAGCTGCACCCGGAAGTAAAGAGATCCACAAATTAGTATTTCTTGTCATTATTACGAATTTTTAACCACAAACAAGCACATGTTTAATATATTCATAACTGCGTTCATGTTTTACCGTCATGCTTAAAAAAAATGGTAAAATAAAAACCGTTAAATTCGCTATCTATAATCTCTAATAATAACTCCTGTACAGCAGTCCCACTACATTCTGTCACTCGATGACACTCGAATACCCTGTCAGTAATGTCTAGTGGCTGGGAATGAGCTTTTACAGTGTCTGCTATAATGTTAATGTGTGTTTATTTAGATGAATATGGCCACTCTGTAAATACACACTACAGTTACGATCTTATTGTCACATTCGATGGTTATGATAACATGATATATGCCTTCAGTGATTTCCTAAAGATAAATACCAAAAAATAGCACAACTGGAATAACTACAGCAGTCGCCATCGTCTGATTTCATATAAAGCAAGAGATCGTGATGACATATGATGACGTGTGCTGGTGCTGTAGTGCTGTCACAATTCTTAGGGGTAAATTTTGAAGCCCTTCCCCTTAACCATCGATTGTAAGGGCCAAGGGGAATGGGTACAAAAATAGAATTGGGATTGGGCCTTAGTCATGTTGAATGAAGGAATTTTTGATGATTTTAACTTTGTCCTATGCAGTAATAGCCTAATCCTAGCATTAATTCTGTTTTTAATTAATTAAAACTCATGCTGATGTGTTTATCCTCATATAACCTTATGTGCTTAACCTTGCTCCGTAACAGCTGTGTCTTCGTGTGACTGATAACCGAGAAGTTAACTCCTCTGTACTTGTTATCAACAAAATGTTACAACTCTACATTCAGAGTGTGCTCGTTTACAGGAACAATAACGGACGGGAGGGGCGAAGGCTCACTCTCTTGCAGGCTCTGTTAGGTGTATGCGTAACTTTTTCTGTGCAGATTAGCTTGTTCTGCCTGACAACTGGGGCCTCATGTACAAAGACTTGCGTTGAATTCATACTAAAACATACTAAACCATATTTATTAGGGGAGGAGGCAGGGAGGGTTTTGCGCTCGTGCACGTGCGCTCAGTTTCACGTTAATTCGGATGTACAAAAAGAATATGCATGGGATTCGGCGTACGCAGTGTTGCATACATCTAAATTTTTTACTGCGTCCGCATATTTTACAACTTTGTGCGTACGCAGTAAAAAATTCAGATGTATGAAACAACTGCGTATGCTGAATCCCACGCATATTCTCTTTGTACATCTGAATTAACGTGAAACTGAGCGCACGTGCACGAGCGCAAAACCCCTCCCTGCCTCCTCCCCTAATAAATAAGGTAATGACTCTACTTTGGCAACAACGAAACAAAAAAGCAATGGGAAAAGCAAGCAAGCAAGAAGAGAAACTTCACAGAATGTGAATTTGAGGTGCTCCTATCGGAGGTAGCCAGGAGAAAAACTGTTATTGCAGGTTTGTCCTCTGGAATTAATAACAAAAGAAAAAAGTAGAGTGGGAGAGTTTAGCTGACGCGGTTAACACAGTAGGGTCTGAAGATCGCACTGTCAGTGAATTAAAAATTAATGGTCCGATGTGAAGGTGTAAAATGTTGTAGTGTCTATTTAGGCTAAGAGCAAATAGCACACCTCGTTGGAATGAGCTAGTTGAGTGATTCCCACCCATCACGTTATATTTACAGAGACAAAATAACAAAAGAGAGCAGCAAACATCAGCGTAAGTGGCGTAGCTAGTAAAGCGCATGGCAACATGCTCTGACATGATCCATAATGAACCCAGTTTGAATCCAGTGTCTGATGAACTCCTTTTTTCCCCCTCTACATATCACATTTTGCCTACTCTTCATCACGAGGAAGACAAGTAGGAATTATTAATAAGTGTGTGTATATGTTAAGCGCATTTGAGCATCACATATTATTTGCACATTTATAGATTGGAAATGTTTCCGATTCACGTATGCAAATTCGTCTTCAGATGGCGCCTTTATAGCAATGTGCGTGCAGTTGATCACTCTGATTACATTGGGAAAACCGGCGATCACTGCAAATTGCACTTTAATGTTTGGCTGTTCAACTGCATGGTATGGAAACCTTATATACCTGCTAGGTGTGGATGATCCCGTCACATACAGCTGCCATTCCATGGCTCAAAGATACTTTGTAGTGTGCAATTAAACACAATTGCCTCCATGAATCGCCAATGGAAATAAATACACACACACAAGAAATGCACGTACGCCAGACATGTAGTTGGCGCGGACCAACGCACATTCTCACGTTCATTTCATCGTTAGTAAATCCAAACGGGAGCGTGAAATCTGCCGTACGCAATGTTTTTAAAGTTTCCACACAAAAACTTTGAAGTTTCCACACAAGAGCGCCCTCTGGAATTTAGATGGAGATTTACTACTGATCGCAGAGCTGTGCTTCACAAATAAGATCTGACCATGACCATTACAGCATTTTATTTACATTTTAGCTCAATAATATTTGTGCTTTAATTTCGATTAATCATTGAATGCTGATCACTCACAGATAGTTGGCCAGATTGTGTTCCTGCAGTGTGTGCGTCTCGAAGCCATGAGGAACCGTGTCGAAATAATCGTTCCCGATTCCACAGATGAAGCACTTCGTCTGCGGGAGGAAAAACACGTGTGTGTTTAATCCAGCATGCTTCTGATTTCATACAGCTCTTGTTTTTTTCTATAGTCAAATTGAAGCACTTTCCAGGCGTATTTGAATAATTTTCCAGCACTTTACAAGAGTGGCAAATTGCATATACAGTATACATACATATATATGCTTCATCACATTCAGATGCTATTTGTTGCCAACATTGAATTACTGCCATTTACTCTTTTAAATGTCATTTACTTGCACCTTAAATGTAGATTATTTAGTTTCATGCATTGTTCACTCAGGAAGTGATAATCCCTATGCATTTTGTCTTCTCCCACTGTTTAAACAAAGGGGTGACAGCCAGATCTATAAACACACACACACCGACTCCAGAGTTTTCATTTTACGCAAAAGCAAATATATACAGTTGAAGTCAGAATTATTAGCCCCCCTAAATTATTAGCCCTCCTGTTTATTTTTTCCCCAATTTCTGTTTAGGGGAGAGAAGATTTTTTCAACACATTTCTAATCATAATAGTGTTAATAACTCATCTCTAATAACTGATTTATTTTCTCTTTGTCATGATGACAGTAAATAATATTAGACTAGATATTCTTCAAGACACTTCTATACAGCTTAAAGTGACATTTAAAGGCTTAACTAGGTTAATTAGGTTAACTAGGCAGGTTAGGGTAATTAGGCAAGTTATTGTATAATGATGGTTTGTTCTGTAGACTATCTAAAAAATGCTTAAAGGGGCTAATAATATTGACCTTAAAATGGTTAAAAAATTAAAAACTGCTTTTATTCTAGCCGAAATAAAACAAATAAGACTTTCTCCAGAAGAAAAAATATTATCAGACATACTGTGAAAATTTCCTTGCTCTGTTAAACATCATTTGGGAAATATTTAAAAAAGAAAAAAAAATTCAAAGGAGGGCTAATAATTCTTCAACTATAATAAGAATTCAACTGTATATTATATATATATATATATATATATATATATATATATATATATATATATATATATATATATATATATATATATATATGCGATATTCTGCCAGTAACAGCACTCGACCGACCAGCCTCTTCACCTTTCACTCTTTGTGTATTACTCTCCGCCCACATACACAAACAAGCAGAAGACACTACAGTTTGACAAATATTGCTGCTGTTGGACAACATAATGTACTTTTGAGGCTTTTTTAGTCGAGAATGTAGTTGTTTAGATTGCAACTGTGCAGTTTATTTATAAGCATATTGTATATTTTAGAATATTTAGAATTTCAGAGAGACCGTGTGTCGGCAGTCATTACTATCTTTGAGCAAGGACGATTGATGATGTGCATCCACAAGATGTCGACAGAGTCCGCATAATAAGCCCTAAGAGAAAACCAGCATAATGTCAAACTACAGCTGATCAAATCATTATTAAACAGGATAATCACTTTCTAAGTCGATCTCTCTCTTTTGTATGTTGTTGAGCTGTATTTATACCATATAATTGTAGAGTATTGAGTGTGAGATTCAGGAGATTCAGGACTCAGGAATATTAGGAATGTGTGTTGTGTTGACAGAAAGAAAGAAGAAATGCCCGCATGTGTTTAGCGTTTTTCCTGATAGCAAACACAACAGTAATCTGGTAGTGATTGCGCTGCTTTTTTGGGGGTTAATTATTGTGATATCCCGATTGCAACAGAGAAATACTGTAGACTCAAATACTGTAAGGAGATATCTCTGTAGACGTAAGGCATTTTATGTCACGTTCAGCCTTATAATCATAAAATATCAGCAAAATCACCTATTTTGTCATCACTATAGATATTACGCTAGAGAATCATTCAAATACTAGCTCTAAATTGACGTTGGTAAATTATTAATGGTTCCTGTTGTTTTGACGTCATCTGCAGATGTGAATGAATGGTGGAAGAAAGTAGTTCCTCAAAAAAAAGAATTTTCAGACTCTCTTTGTTTGTTTTTTGTTTATATACAAGATTATGCCATCGAACTGTTGTATAAACTCAATATCACACAAGTAGCTACACAGTTGGGACACTAATGCGACACAAGGCACACCTCCACCAGTGCTGAAATACAACACATTGCACTTATACAACAGTTCGACGGCATAATCATGTATATAAAAATGAAAATCAAACACAGAGAGTCTAAAATCCCTTTTGTATTAGGAACTACTTTCATCCGCCATTCATTCCCATCTGCAGCTGACGTCAGAACAGAAACCGTTGCTCATTCATCAACGGCACTTTAGAGCTAGTGCTTGAATGATTCTCTAGCGTAATGTCTAAAGTGATGACAAAATAGGTGATTTTGCTGACATTTTAAGATTATAAAGCTGAAGGTGACATGAAATTATATTGCTCATATAGTAGAGATTTCAGACAGGAAAGCATTGGGAGCAGAGAGAGGGGAAGGATAGGCAAAGGACCTTGAGCCGGGAATCGAACTCGGGTCACCGTGGGCACGTTGGTGCTAAATGTCGGCGCACAGTACCTCTAGGCTATTGGCGCCGACATATTGCTCATATATATTATATTATTTCATAACCAATTATAACATTTTGAAGCAGTTTCGATCCAAACTGCTTTCAAACTTGACAACACCCTGTTTTGTGTTTCCTCACCTCCATGTCCTCTTTCACCTGCTCTTGCTGGTCCCTCAGTTCACCAAACGCATCAATGATGAGACCTAAAACACACACACCCACACACACACACACACACACACACACACACACACACACACACACACACACACACACACACACACACACACATGTCAGATCCAGCAGCACACCAACACTATGTACACACCGAACACACACAGACACACACCCTGAATGATGGCCAGGAGATGACGATGACGAAGAAGAAGAAGGTGATGTCGAAGATGATGCGGTAGATCTCGTACTCGTCTCCGGCTGGATCTTCAATCTGATCACCGATGCCTCCACCGGCACGAACGCCGACATACATGTGGAACATGTAGCACTGCACAGACCCAAGAAAGAAGAGAAGCATCAATCTGATCACTCGCTTCCAAACACAGATCCTGCTCAGCAGCACTTCTCTAGTGCTTTGTAGAAACTGACATAAAGCAGATTCACTGTAACAAACAGACCAACAACACAATCAATAACAGCAATCAAAATCACTGATGCTGCGCCCTAATTCAGCTACTCATGCTTCATCCTAAAAATATGACCTCTAAAGAATTTGATAAAGTGCCTGATCACATTTGGAATGAATGTCTCGAATGGAGTCAAGACTGGTCAATAATTGCACTTGTTAAAACGGTTTAAAGCAATTCACAGACTGTTCTATTCCATAACTAAACTAAGCAAAACCCTTGATTCTGTTTTCCGTTTGTAATAGATGCACATTTGAAGAGAGTATTTTATCACACGTTTTGAATTTGTCAGCATACTATCATCTCCAAAACATTTCAAGAATTAGATGCTTTGTTTCCAGTGAAGACTTAGAGAAACTTGTTCATGCTTTTATCAGCAGCAGAGTGGATTACTGTAATGGCCTCCTCACTGGCCTTCCCATAAACACAGTCAGACAGTTGCAGCTCATCCAGAACGCTGTGGCCAGAATTCTGACCAGAACCAAAAAAATGAGAGCACATCACAGCTGTCCTCAGGTCTTTACACTGGCTCCCAGTTACATTCAGAATAGATTTTAAAGTATTATTACTGGTCTATAAATCACTAAATGGCCTCAATACATTACAGATATGCTCATTGAATACAAACCTAACAGATCACTCAGCTCTTTAGGATCAAACAAACTAGAAACTCAGATCAGATGTGCTCCAACATTAGGCACGTTCAAATCAAGACTGAAAACACATCTGTTTAGCTGTGCCTTTACTGAATGAGCACTGGACGTCCCACAGATCACACTATTGTGTCTTTCTTTTCTTTTTCATTCTTTTATAACACATTTTAATCTTTTTTATCTGTTTTAATCACTTTTATTTTTGTTTTATGTTCTAATACTTGTCTCTTTTTTCTTGTTTATGTAAAGCACTTTGAATTCTGTGTATGAAATGTGCTATAGAAATAAACTTGCCTTGCCTAAATTGTTTAATTTCTGGACTGATATGTTAGATTTTTTTTCAAAGGTTTTTCAAAAGGAGGTTAAGCAAGATTATTGTCTTGGATACTCTGAGACAACAGACTCTCTTCCAAAGCCCCAGCAACGTTCCCTTTGATGGGACTTACTTTTGAAAAAAAAAAAGAAAAAAACGTTAAAATTGGAAATCTTCAGACATGTTTCAAAGTATGGATAGGTTAATTGTGTCAAGTCATTCAACTGAAGAGGATACCCTTCTTGGAACCAAAATCTCAACACCATGTCCAAACTGTATGGCAACCTTTGATGGATTTCATCAAAACTGCTTTGACAACACATTCAACAACTGAATATATTCAGATAATTCAACTTTATGATTGTCCCCTCTTTTTCATTTATATATATATATATATATTTTTGACTTTATTCTATTTTATTTATTTATTTTAATGGACTTTTTAGTTTTGTATTGAAAGAATAAAAAAGTACTCTTTTTGTGAAAAAGTCCATACTTAAGTGTGCAACAGAAGAGTACGCAAGCTTTGGGACATACTACTGTATACACAGGTGTCAAACTCAGCTGCTCTGCACAGTTTAGTTCCAGCCCTGCTTCAACACACTTACAGTACCTGTAGGTTTCAAACAAGCCTGAAGGACTCAATTAGTTTGATCATGTGTGTTTCATTAGGGCTAAAGCTAAACTGTGCAGAGCTGCAGCCCTCCGGGAACTGGATTTGACACCTGTGTACTACGTTCCTCAGTAATCAAATGTTCTGTTGCTTAGTAACATGTCCTGTCAATCATCTTGTCAAAACGTTCACATTTCTTACATATTCTTATTGTTCATCATATTGGAGATGCAGCAGCAGGTTAATTTACTATTCACAGGCCCATCATGCAAAAAAATCTGGGTTTGCATGATTATGCATTCAGAATATCATTAATAATAATACTCTTTTATTAAGCACTTTACATTTCAAGCAAATCTCAGTGCTCAAGTTAAAAATCAGCTACCAGCTAAGATTTACATGAGAACTTTGCTATTATTAACATGACTGACTATAACATTGAAAACTTCCCTAAGCTTATTTGCCACATTTGTTTTTAATATGTAATCTCTTCTTTATCAAAACACTTGCTCTGCTCTCATGGAGTGAGATTTTTTTATGCAGGAAAGTAAAAGAAACTAATAATATTGTTTGATATCTTTGTTGTTTGTAATAATATCTGTCTTACAGATGATGACGACATCATAAGATTTCTTAAGTTTACTGCTTTGGACCCACATCTTCAGCACAAATTTGAAGCGGCAACAGGGTCTGGATCTCCTTATCATGCCTAAAAAAGCTAATCGTGCCTAATTAAGAGAAACACTGGCTCACCTTCAACCTCTGAAGCCTGGTCGTCACTGCAGTGGTCTGATGATATCTGAGGGGAGAAGTCATACACCGCTCTCCTCTTCCTCTTGATCTGAGGTGAGGGCTGTTTGGGCGGACTCACTCCATCAGTGCAACAGACCAACATCAGCACCTGTAAGGGATCCTCAAGTAGAGAGAGCTTTACTGTCATGAACACTGCTTCAGGGAGTGTTGTGACAGTAAACATGTTTAGTAATGTTTCATCTATTATTTTCATTAATGGAAACAGAAATAGTTAAATTAGTTTAGAGGCTTTTCATCTTTAAACGCACTGCCCATAATGAATGTGAGAATAATTAGGTGTGTGTGCACTGCTGAAGTGAAAGCATCTCTGTAAAATCTTGAGTTGTACTGTTGATTAAATTCATGTTGTCAGAGTCATTACTGCTTGCTGAGTGAAAAAGAAACTGTGTGCCCATCTCAGATCTACCACAATACAAACATCAGCACAAACCATTAACTAAGATGAGTGTGTCAAATTCAGATCATACCTTCATCTGACTCTCCTTTTCTCTCTGCTCTTCCTCCTCCTCTTTGTCTCTGTGAGGCCGAGGTGGATGGAGGACTTTCACCTGTAAAAGATTTCTTTAAATTGGAGTTTCTTAAAAGATGATTTTGAAACCAAAATTTGAGACCATGAGTCTGAAACCAAGCAAATCTTTGAGATGGCTGAACTCAGTCAATACTAAAGAGATCAAGGTTATACATTCACAGATTATTTGTACATTGTGTAGAATGATTATTACAATTAGACTAGAATGATTGATTAACCAGAACAGTGAATCACAGAAAAATGACTTTAGGCATCTTTTCACAGAGTGTCATGAATAAATACAGACATAAAATATCAAAATAAATAATTCTCACAATAAATAAGTGTCATTACGCAACATCTATTTCTTTCATTTTTGTAATTTATGCATTTCTACATTTATGCATGCAATTTCTGTGCCCATATGTAAATGAGCTGGGCGGTCCCATAACCGCTCTCTGCACAGGATTGGTTAAACAGGATGATTATGACTGTACTACTGTAGATACTCTTCTGATCATTTTGTAGTACCACTGCTAATAACTAGCATTTACTAGCAAAGAAAACAGTGTAATTGTTTAAACTACCCTTCTGTTGACTTGGATAGTGTAATAGATGATTTAGGTCAGTCAGTGATGATATGGATGTGCATGTGCTCAGAAAGTGAACGAACATGGGGCATCCACCGTACTACTGGGGCATGGGCAGGTGTAAGATTCTGACGGGTGGATAACCTTGGATGAAAATATCACGGTATGTGATTATTGCTCTAAAATATGTTCTGTTTAAACATCTGGGTAAAAAACAACTACTGTTCCCCCTCTGAACACGGATATTTTATTTTAACATTTAAAATATTTTGACACAGTAAACATGTCAGGCTGATATTAAAATAACTTGTTGACTTCTGCTGTCTTCGTTAGTTTCAGAAACACAGATTTATTTACAGTTTGAAAAGGCATCTGTGGATATCTTCTCTCTCTGGATATAGAGTAAAGCCACTGGATGTTGGTTTATAAGGGATTTGTTTTCAGATGTTTCCTGAATTGTGGGCTGACCAGTAGCTTTTGATGTGGAGGCTCCTGTTCTCATATAACTCAATATACTCAATAAAATAGTGGAAAAAACACTTAAAATAATAAAATAAACTTACAGGATACCTGAGGAACGGTATAACAGAACATTCTAACGGTTTTAAAACCCTGACATTTCAAAACTGCGGTATACCTTGAAAGCGGTTATCGTCCCATGCCTACTCACTACTGGGGCATGTGATCCAGGCGGAGGTGTGCCTCGCTCGGAGCGTTATCTATTTCCTTTGCTAGTAAATGCAATTATTAGCAGTGGTACTAAAAAAATACTATATTTATCAGAAGAGTGTCAACGGCACTACATAATGATCCCGTTTAACCAATCCTGCGCTGACCTCATTTACATAAGGACACAGCCATACATAAATAAATAAATCTGCATATTGACAGTTTTATTTATTTTAGTATTACATAATTTTAATATTATAAACTTTATTTAATTTTATATTATCTTCAGCATGTAATTATTTTTTATGCATTTATTTACATATTTTGTACATGAATTCATTTCAGCATTTAAATATTTATTCATTTATATATTAAATAAAGGAGTTTTATTACACTGGTTCTGATAATGAACTGTTCCCTCATTCTTATTATTTTAGATATTCAAGTTTATTTGTATCATGTTATCACTTTTTCATTTATTTTAAAAATGGCCTCTTCCAATTAATTACTTGATTATTAAATGAATCCTATTATATTACTTTAATTAGTAAAGAATACTGGAAACTTACACTGATTGTGTAAAGGTACATACCTTTGCTGACTTCTTCTTCCACTGCCTGTTCACCAAAGAGAAGATTAAAAAGTATTACATAAAGAATATAAAGTGTGTGTGTATATATATATATAATATATATATATATATATATATATATATATATATATATATATATATATATATATACTACTGAAGTATTACATGTATTACAGCATTTTATAACATTTCAGCATTAGTAATCTACATGAAAAAGCTCATGAGTTTAAAGATAAAGCAGTGTAATATGGCATATGCAGGTGTATAGTGATATTCTCCCCCTCCCTGAACTACACACACTGCTCTGGAGTTCCAGAGGCGACCCCGCAGCCTCCCCCCCCCCCCCCCCCCCCCCTCTGAACTTACTAATGTCAGGCCCAAAACACAGGCCAAGCACCCAAATTAGACACACCAAACACTAAGATATATATATATATATATATATATATATATCTATATATATATATATATATATATATATATATATATATATATATATATATATATATATATAATATATATCTTTACTTGATGTTAATTTAGCAATAAACATATTGGCCTACTGCTACATTAACTAACATTAAAATTACCACAAGAAATACCCATTCAAAATGAAATATGAATATAAAATATGTTATAGAGTCATACTGATCAAGTCTTGACTGAATTCTAAGCCAATATTACTAAACGTGGTGCCAGATGAGTTAATGAGAGGCCGAGCCATTAAAAACATCAGATTTTACCTACACAACCGCTGAACCGGCGCGAAAACCGTGAGTTATAAACAATTAACATGGAGAAATTAATTTAAAAAGTCTTACCTTTAATGCAGACGCTTCACATTTGTTGTGGTGTGCCCGCAGTCGCTCCATTCTCTCCTCAATCGTTCCAGATCCATTTTGTGAACTAATGACCTCAGCCTCTGAGCTGCAGGTACTGTGGGGGAGGGGTGGGCGTGGCCTTCAATTAAGCGCTCAGTGGGGGATGGGCAGCGCAGCGCACACACTTACAGCCTAATTGAAGAGCTTGCTTCATGATACTCTCCAGTGTTTAAAGCATTATTTGTTAATTGAATCTAATATTAACCATCTCTACACCACCTCTGCGAGCGCATGGAGAAATGAACGAGGAAAGTTATGAAAACTGTCTATACAATAAGAAAAAGTCTGGAGTGTTTGAAGCTAAACACTGTACCAGGCACCAGCATCATATTCTTCTGTACACTCAAGAACAATCATGAAGCACTGTATTAACTTTAACATTACAATGACTGATACTTCATCTGTGGAGCTGTACTTTTAGGAAAAGTAAATGCAGATGGAATCGTTCCATTTTCTCACTCAAGAATTGATCCATTCACTGAACTAATGACCTCAGCCTCTGAGCTGCAGGTACTGTGGGGGAGGGGGGCGTGGCCTTCAATTAAGCGCGCAGTGGGGGATGGGCAGCGCAGCGCACACACTTACAGCCTAATTGAAGAGCTTGCTTCATGATACTCTCCAGTGTTTAAAGCATTACTTGTTCATTGAATCTAATGTTAACCGTACAACTACTGTTTAACTTAAATTAACACTGTAATGCATCAGTTACAACAAGAGAAAGCTTTTTAAAATTATTATTGTTATAATAATAATAATAGTAATAATAATTATCATTATTAGTTAACTTTAATGCCAAAACACTGTAAGACAATTACTATAGTATATTAAAATGTAGGTATTTAGCAGACACTTTTATCTAGGTGACTTTCAAATAAGTACAAAGAAACAACTTACAAAAATAAACTCACAAAAAGGGATCTGTCAGGCCTTAGCATTACAAAACAGTACAGAGCTAGGTTTTTATATAAAGGTACAGCACTACTTATAAAGATATATTAGTTACTTATATGCTCATATAGGGGGTTATGGGTTACACGTATAATTAAATGTATTTTTTATAACTTCAAGATCTAAATATTAATGTGTTGTCTGATACATAGTTCATTTAAGCTTCCAACTTTATACGCATCATTTTATATCTGGTGGGGGCCCAAAATTGTCCTGTGCCTCTGTGTCACAAAAAAGACGAATCATTAGGGATGTGGGAGACTAAAAGATGGAGAGGCAGATTCACTGTACGGAGCGTCCTGACCACTGTTTTCACTCTGCAGTCTGAAAGACTTTATCAAAACTTCATGTCTGAAATAGACATTATTACACAACTTATTACACTAAATGATGAATGACATTGTTTGAGACACTTATTAAACTATATTATTGATCACACGTCACTGACACCATTACATGATGGTTTAACAGAGCTGGACAGACACCCCCATTCTCTACAGAGCTGCAGTATTGCAGTATTACTGCAGTATTGAACTGCAGTATTAAAACTGATACCTGATATTTTCATTTACATTTGAATTGGATCAGCTTATTGCTTAAAGCAATCTGTACTGTAAAAAGCACCATGAAAATAACGGTGATTTACCTTAACATTATAAAAACACTAATATGACAAACATGATCTTTGTAGGCTGTAAATATGTTGAAGACTGCATTCACAACCATGCAACTAAGTTACTGAACGTAAAGTAACTTGAAGTAATACATGCAGTAGTAGCATCCTTCACATAGACTTTTGACCAACAATAGAATTCATGCATTCATTCATTTTCTTTTTGGCTTAGTCTCTTTATTTATCAGGGGTCGCCACAATGGAATGAACCGCAACTATTCCAGCATATGTTTTACACAGTGGATGCCCTTCCAGCTGCAACCCAGTACTGGGAAACACCCATACACTCTCACATTCACACACTCACACTACGGCAATTTAGTTGATCAATTCCCTAGCGCATGTGTTTGGACTGTGGGGGAAACCGGAGCACCCGGAGGAAACCCACACCAACACCGGGAGAACATGCAAACTCCACACAGACATGACCACAGGCCCAGCCGGGGCTCGAACCAGCGATCGAGTGCTGTCAGGCAACGGTGCTAACTACTGAGACACCGTGACGCCCCCAACAATAGAATAGCAAATCTTTTTTTTTTTTTTTTGCATTTAACAATTTTACATGACAAGGTTTCTGTTTTAATAAAGTAAAAATGTCAAATAATTTTTAAAAGAAAGAAAAAAATCCACTATTTCCTGTTTGCTTTAACTCTACTGAGGAGCCATGTGCAGCACTGCAGGAGTACGCTGCAACGCTCTCTCTCAGCTGTAGTGTTAGTGTTGAGGGATTGATAATCACTGGCTAATGTCTATAAGTACATGACTGACTGGTCTGGCCTGCAACAAGACATAGCAAACATTTCTTTGAGTGTCCTCCACAACCTATTTGTAACCTATTTATTTTTATTACAATAGCAGTGGTTTCCTAGCAGATGTTCTACCATGAAGGCCTGATTCACACAGTCTCCTCTTAACAGTTGTTCTAGAGATGTGTCTGCTGCTGTGTGGCATTGACCTGGTCTCTAATCTGAGCTGCTGTTAACCTGTGATTTCTGAGGCTGGTGACTCGGCTGAACTTATCCTCTGCACTTATCCTTTCCTGGGGTGGTCCGCATGTGAGCCAGTTTCTTTGTAGCGCTTGATGGTTTTTGTGACCGCACTTGGGGACACTTTCAAAGTTTTCCCCATTTTTGGGACTGACTGACCTTCATTTCTTAAAGTAATGATGGCCACTCGTTTTTCTTTACTTAGCTGCTTTTTTCTTGCCATAATACACAATCGAACACTCTACTCAGTAGGACGATCAGCTGTGTGTCCACCTGACTTCTGCACAACACAACTGATGCTCCCAACCCCATTTATAAGGCAAGAAATCCCACTTATTAAACCTGACAGGGCACAGCTGTGAAGTGAAGACCATTTCAGGTGACGACCTCTTGAAGCTCATCAAGAGAATGCCAAGAGTTTGCAAAGCAGTAATCAAAGCAAAAGGTGACTACTTTAAAGAACCCAGAATATGACACATGTTCAGTTGTTTCACACTTGTTTGTTCTGTCTGTAACTCCACATGTGTTCATTCATAGTTTTGATGCCTTCAGTGTGAATCTACAATGTTCATAGTCATGAAAATAAAGAAAACTTTTTGAATGAGAAGGTGTGTCCAAACTTTAGCTCTGTACTGTATGTATCAGGCTTAAAGAAAAAGATAAACATAATGCAGAAACACATTCAATTAATGATGACTGTTGGACAAAAACTATTATATAAAATTATGGACATTTTCAGAAAAAAAAAAACTTTTTCCCCAAAAGAGGACACGTCTGGAAAAAGAGGACTTCTGTTCACCCTACATAATCTCTGTTTGAATGGGAATAGCTTTAGATGGAGATGTGGGGTAAATTATTATTACCAGAGCTTTTCAGTGCTTTTTTCCATCTGGAGGTGCCATCTCTATATCATCACAGACAATGTCAGCACAGACTATGCTAACTTCTACCTACTGTAAAAGGACAGAGAAACAAAGGTCTCCAGTACTGCCAATGCTCTGGACACAGACCAGCAGTAAATGTGCAAATATTTGGCCAATTTCTGTTTCAAAGTAGTCTTCCACAGTTGTTTCTATGCAGACTCTTGAAGCAGTGGAACAGATCTGTTAAACAAACTACAGGTGTTTTTACACATACAATTCAGATCAATATGAAGGTTTGTTTAGAGGAATGACATTTAATTTAGCTTTAGGTGAGTGCTTATTATTGACAGAATCCAATCTTAATTAATTAAACATTTGATTAGACATGGGGGCGGCACGCTGGCGCAGTGGGTAGCACGATTGCCTCACAGCAAGTAGGTCGCTGGTTTGAGCCTCTGCTGGGTCAGTGGTCATTTCTGTGTGGAGTCTGCATGTTCTCCCGTGTTGGTGTGGGTTTCCTCCGGGTGCTCCGGTTTCCCCCACAGTCCAAACACATGTGCTATAGGGGAATTGGGTAAGCTAAATTGTCCGTAGTGTATGAGTGTGTGTGTGAATGTGAGAGTGTATGGGTGTTTCCCAGTGATGGGCTGCAGCTGGAAGGGCATCTGCTGTGTAAAACATGTGCTGGATAAGTTGGTGGTTCATTCCGCTGTGGCGACCCCAGATTAATAAAGGGACTAAGGCAAAAGAAAATGAATGAATGAATGGTTAGACATGTACCTATGTCAGGAAGCAGCAGGATTCACACAACAGGGAGGTAAAGGCAGAACAAATGTTAGCCTTTCATGTTCTATGTGAATTGTCCATTAATACTTGCTTAATAATACTTGGGTCACCAAAGACAAACACAATTTGAAGTTTAAGACTTTTAAGATCTTTCTACAAAAATGTACACAGTCTACAGATTATGTGTAAACGTAAGTGAGAGTAGATGTGTCAGGGTAATAACAGAATCAGGGTGTTGTCAGCCCATGTCTGTATCCTGATGAGTGTGCTTTGCCAGCATTGTGCCTACAGGGGTTTGAGCTCGGGCAGATCTAAACATTCCCTATGTGAATAAACCAGCACATCAGCATCAACGTTTACATATCTGCTCAAAATATCATTCAGAAAATTACAAAAATAATATCTGGCAAGGAAGTCTATTCACCAGGTCATCTAATTATTTAGCATTGGGGCGTCAGCATGTATGAGCATGTTAGCATGTAGCATATTAAAACAAACTAAAGAAGAGCAAACAATTTTGTGGACAATATTGACATTTTTTTCTTAAAACATTGAAACATTTATTTTATTAAAATTTAATAAAAATATTTTAAAGGATTTTATTTTATTTCATATTTGTACTTCATTTTGAGATTTTAATATCAAGACTCCCCTGTGTTTCATAAACAGATATCCTCACTATTTTAATATAGAAAACATCACGTGCTTGGACACAAAAGCAGTTTCTTATTCGTGAACAAACCGATTCTTTTCAATCATCTGCTGAATCGGTTATTTGATGAGAGATTGAGTGAATCAATGTGATGTTGTGGAGTCACCGACTCTAATAAAGTGGTCAGACCGAGTCATTGATTCTAGTGAATCGCTCAGACCGAGTCACCAACTCTAATGAAGCGGTCAGACCGAGTCATTGATTCCAGTAAAGCGCTAAGACCGATTCATTGACTATATTGAAGCGCTCAGACCGAGTCATTGACTCGAATGAAGCTCTCAGACCGAGTCACCGCGGCAGGGAGCCGGATCGGCCGGACTGCGCTCGCGACTGACGACCAACAACCTACTGTAAGTTATTAAGATTTGATTTTAGCATGTTGTAAATTAGTGTTGTTGTCTTTAGCTCATAACACTAGACTGTCAGTTGTTTGTGAGCTAAATGTACAGTAAAAGAGCGAGTCTTTAAGGCCGCTCTATGGGACTTCAGCGTGAGGGGCGGGGCTTGAGCCTGTGCGCGCGCTCACTGTATGCAGCCAAAAGCAAAACAATTTCAGATGCTAAAAGCTAATATTTTATATAGCGTTCATTAGTTTATTTAGACCTGTGTAACGTTTTTATGCTTTAGGTTTGTAATTGTCAGCTGTGTGGTTTATTTGTGTGGTTTCAGTAGTGACATCGTGATGTGCGCATGCGCGGTAGTCATAACATAGGCGCGATGTGCATATTTAAAAGTTCATATTTTCATCACGTTTGTAACACAATCTCTGCGAGCGCATGGAGAAATGAACGAGGTTATGAAAACTGTCTATACAATAAGAAAAAAGTCTGGAGTGTTTGAAGCTAAACACTGTACCAGGCACCAGCATCATATTCTTCTGTACACTCAAGAACAATCATGAAGCACTGTATTAACTTTAACATTACAATGACTGATACTTCATCTGTGGAGCTGTACTTTTAGGAAAAGTAAGCAGATGGAATTGTTGATGACAAATCTAGATGTTAAATTTATTATATAAGCCTTTGTGATATACTATCTAATTAAGTTTTGTTAAAAGTTGTTAAACATTGATCTGTAATATGTGGTTTTTGATTATAAATTCATGGAAAACAATTAATTAAAAAATAGACTGACTTGTCATATTTGTAATTAGCAAATCAATTCTTAATTTGTTGTCCAAATAGTATTTTTGTTCCGCCAGACTCAGATTAATGCCTTCCAGGTGACTGTGACCTTGACTTTTGACCACCAAAATATAATCAATGTGTTTTTGTGTTTATGTGGCAAATGTGAACAAATTCCTTTAAGCCATTCCTGAGTTATCACACTGATAATGCATGGTGCAGTACATATGACAAACAAAGGGGGCGCTAGAGAGTACAAAAAACACCATGGTGCAGTACATCTAAAAAAAAGGGGGGCGCTAGAGAGTAAAAAAAATCATGGTGCAGTACCTGAGAAAAGCTTTAGGGGCACTAGAGAGCAAACGGTGTGTGTATTCAGGGGGACCTACACACACTTTTATTTTCGTTTTGGCATCAATCTGAGGACCTCTCTGAAACTTTGAGGGAAGCCCATTTCCACCCTCTAGAGGCCATTACAGTGAAAAAAAAGTGAGGACCGGGCAAAATGTCCTCACTTTGCAAAAATGTCCTCACTCCAAAGGTTAAAAACCCATGCTGGTCCTCACAAAGATAGCAGTACAAACACACACCACACACACACACACACACATCTTGCCACACACCATATTTTACATCCTACTCCACACACACACACACACACACACACACACGCACACACACACACACACACACACACCTCAGTCTATGTCCATACACACACAACTGACATCTGAGTCACTACACAAACACACTTGACATCGCACTCCATGCACATACACCAAAATATTTGACATCTCACTTCACTTACTCGACACACACACACCCACAATTACATCTAAATCCACACACAAAACACATATTTGATATTTCACTACACACACACACACACTTTTGACATCTCAGTCACTCTGCACACACAGATCTCACTCCACACACACACACACACACACACACACACACACACACACACCACAACGCACACACACACACACACACACACACACACACCTCACTCCACAGGCATATGCACACACAAACACACTCTTACATCTCAGTCCACACACACTTGATATGACTCCCACACACATTTGCTAGTTCACTACACACACACTACTGTACATCTCCATTCTCTCTCTCACACACACACACACACACTTACATCTCAGTCCACATACACATTTGATATTTCACTACACACACACGCATGCACGCACACACACGCACACACACTTACATCTCAGTCCACACAGATTTGCTATTTCATTCCACACCCACTTACATCTCAGTCCACAATCACATTTGATATGTCACTACACCACTCAAACTTATATTTCAGTCTACACACACACACACACACTGAGATCACAGCACTGTAATAAATTGATGTGACTTCAGAAACGCTTTCAGATAATAAAGCTGATCAGTGTTTGATGCTGCGGTGATTGGTCAACAGGTACACACACACACACCTTCATCCACAACATCCAGGAGATGGTATCCATGATAGTAAAGTTCACCACACTAACAGAATTTCAGCCATTATTTGATGAGGAGTTTTGGGGTCAACAGCCTTCATTTGATTCCTTTACTAGGAACTCCCCCTATCAGGCGTGTGGTGAAGCTTCAAGCGTTCTGCTGTGGATTTATTCCTCCATCTGAACGACTGAGACAATTAACAGTGACAGATGGACAGGCTGCTTAACTGTGGTTAATTTAAGGTCAGATGGATGACAAGACCATCAAGGAAAAGAGTTTCTTCCTTCCATTACACTCTCAGGTTATTTCTTCCATTACACTGGCTAATCTGTGCCTATAGATCAGTGTTTCTCACTATGTACCTGGAGGACCACCAAACACTGCATGTTTTGGATGTCTCCTTGGTCTGTCACACTCATTACAGATCTTTCAGTCTCTAATGAGCTGATGATGTGAATTGGGTGTGTTTGGTTAAGGAGGTCTGGAAATGTGCAGAGCTGGTGCTCCTCCAGGAGTGAGAAGCACTGCTATAGAACACAAGATGCGTCACTCATTTAGTTTTGAATGGGGAAAAGTGTAACGGTCGATATGGTGAATGAAGCCCCGCCTTCTAGTACAGGAGCCAATCATTGATCGCTATAGGCTGAGGATTCACCGGGGAGGGGCTCTGTGCAGACGTGTGTGTTTAGGACAGTTTCTGCAGCTTCATTATGACCTCTCGGTTAGCAAACAAACTGGAATCTCCGCCAATACTTGCTTCACACATGAGAAATATATCAACATAAAGCTTGATATCTCTATCTTTTAAATGAACCAACTACACTTAAAAACAAATGTTCTCTGGTTTTGTAATCTGTATGAAACCAACAAGAGGTACAGTCCATCCTATCAAACGCACATAACATGACAACAACTACACGAACACCCACAGACTCACTGTAATTTTGGGAGGAGATTCGCCATGATGAATAAGTTGTGAATTACTTCACACTGTAAAATTAAGTCAGTACAACAACAACAAAAGAACAATCCTTATTTCCTTTCTGAGATAATGCACACTCTGAGTGAACGAGATCACGACACCAACTCTTCTATGGCTGTTTCTGTTTACGTGTTACACAATATCATCCTCTGAATAATGATTATCAGATCACTCTGAACTTCTGCACTGTAAAAATGTTTAAGTCGGTACAACAAAAAAAACATAATCCTTATTTCCTTTCGCTTGTTCTTGTTCACTTAACTTCTGAAAACATCAGCTGCACTGAACTAAAATTATTTATTTGTAATACACAAAACCTTTGGCAACGCAGTGGCGCAGTAGGTAGTGCTGTCGCCTCACAGTAAGAAGGTTGCTGGTTTGAGCGTCGGCTCGGTCGTGGGCATTTCTGTGTGGAGCTTGCATGTTCTTCCCGTGTATGCGTGGGTTTCCTCTGGGTGCTCTGGTTTCCTCCACAAGTCCAAAGACATGTGTACAGGTGAATTGGGTAGGCAAAATTGTCCGTAGTGTATGCGTGTTAATGAGTGTGTGGATGTTTCCCAGGGTATGTAGTGTATGTGTGTGTGTGAATAAGTGTGTGTGTGTGTTCCCAGTGATGGGTTGCAATGGAAGGGCATCTGCTGCATAAAACAAATGCTGGATAAGTAGGTGGTTCATTCCACTGTGGCGACCCCAGATTAATAAAGGGACTTAGCTGAAAAGAAAATGAATGAATGAACAAAAAACATTTAGTTAGGTTAACATAAGATTAATGTTTTCTGGAGAGGTGAATACTCTATAACAAAACTGTTTAAGTTGTGCCAACTGAAGATTCTTAGTCTGCAGAACTGGAATGCCTGAAGTTGAGGGAACAAAAAAAACGTAATCCTTATACATTTCGTTTTTTCTCATGTACTCTCATGATATTTTTATTATTATTTTTACCTTCAATTGATAGGACAGTAGAGAGGAGGAAAGCGTTTGGAGAAGAAAGAGGGGAAGGATCAGCATAGGACCTCAAGGCAGGAATCAATCACGGGTAATCATGAACACCGGAGTGCCATGTGTCAATGCACTAACCACTACACCATTGGTGCTGACGAGTGTTCAACTTTGAAACCATGAGTTGCACTGACCTAAGATGTCTGAAGTTGACTGAACAATAAACTTGTGGAAATTGCTTCTAAGAAATAATCCATTATCAGAACCAAACATAGTTCAATTGAAAAACTAAACTAAAACAGAGACAAATGTTAACCAAACATTTATTGACAGAATTAGAAACAGGACAGGAAGTAAAACAACACTAACGGTAAACAAGACAAAGATCAAAACATGGCAGGACAAACGGAAAAATGCTTTGTAATGCTTCACATGTGGAGCATGCCTTCCTGTTTCTGTTTGTTTGTTCTGATAATGTATTATTGGTGTACATTTGGTGTACATTATTATTGGTGTTCATTGGTGTACAATGGTGTAGTGGTCAGTACATCGACACGAGGTACTCCGATGTTCACGATGACCTGAGTTCTATTTCCGCCTTGAGGTCCTATGCTGATCCATCCCCTCTCTACTCTCACATCACTTTTCTACTCTCCTATCAATTAAATCGAAAAAAATTATAATAATAAAAAAAAATGAGAAAAATGAGTCCATGAGAAAAAACTAAAGTGTATAAGGATTATGGTTTTTTTTCTTCAAGCATTTCAGTTCTGCAGAATTTTCAGTTGGCACAACTTAAATTTTTTGTTACAGAGTAGTTCACCTCTAATTTTTTATATTACTGATAAATAATTTTAGGTCAGTGCAGCTGATGTTTTCAAACGTTGAAAGACAAGAAGCAGTGAAAAGGAAATAAGGATTGTTTTTTTGTACTGACTTAAACATTTTTTCATTTATTTAGATTAATTTTTGGCCTTTTGCCTTTATTAGAATGGACAGTATTTGGACAGGAAGCGAAGTTGGAGAGAGAGAGAGAGAGAGAGGGGGGGGGGGGGGGGGTGGAATGTCCTCGAGCCGGGATTCAAACTCGGGACGCCCTGACATGTTACTGCACAATATGTCAATGCACTAACCACTATGCAATTGCGCCGACTGACTTAAACATTTTACAGTGCAGAAGTTCAGCGTGATCTGATAAGGGTCCTCTCATAGGATAAGAAGACTCCGCTATCAATAATGAAAAAATGACGCATCATCACTCCACCAGCAGATGCGTGCTACGTCACTTTTATTTTAAACGCGGAAGATGAAATTAGCTGATAAAAGCTCAAAATAATCCAGTTTTCTCCACATTTAAAGTTGACACGTGCTAACAGTGTCTTAACTGATGCGCAACACACACAAATCTGTTAAAATCTCTAAAAAAGTACTCCCATGCCGCTAGTATCTTGCAATATATTTAGTCAAATATTATTTACTGTCATCATGGCAAAGATAAAAGAAATCAGTTATTAGAAATGAGTTATTAAAACTATTATGCTTAGAAATCTAAGCCACACTAAGGAACTATTTCTTAAAAGAATTAAAATTCCACAGGAGGGCTAAAATGTTGACGTCAACTATGGATGCCTATCAATGCTATAATAGTTTGGAATTTTTCATTAGTTTTAGTTTCTATTTCGTTTTGACTTTTTTGTTTACAAATTCAGTTAGTTTTAATTAGTTTTAGAGGCAGAATTACTCTTTTTAGTAGTTTCTATATTTTGAAATTAGTCTTAGTTTAGTTTTGATTAGTTTCAGTATTAGTTTTAGTTTTTTTTCTAAATAAGGATATTTGTTAGGTGCAAAATACAAAATCATCAGAATAAATAATGTATAATAAAAACTCAACCATACATTTTTTGAAACCTGTATTCAGAGGACACGTGAACACTCATCCACCACAACCATCTACATCTTCAAATTCAAATACAACAGCCCACAAGACAGCAGGCTTAAGTACAATATGTGTGCAAGACTGCTTCTGAGGTTAGATAGACAGTAGTGATGGGAAGTTCAGCTCTTTCACACGGATATTATTTGGACTCAACATGCCAAAATTATGTAGTCTGCAATCGTAATTTCAGTCAGTTAAACATCACCATGATCTGAAAAATGTCTTACAGTAAAGTTTTGCAACCCAGCTAAAGCATGATTTACTTATTTAAACTCCATTACGATTTTCTGTGATGAAATAAACTTACGTTTTTCACCAGATCCTCTTATTTAAGCCCTCGGTTTACCCGCGCTGCAGTTGTTCATGTTTAGTTCAGTCACAGCAGGCTGTCATGTACTGTTTGTGTTTGGTTCACTGAATCACGCATGCGCAGTATTATCGGTTCACCGCTTCTCAAATTTGATCTCAGTGTAACGTTACCGTTCTAATAGCTGAATAAGAGTATATTGGATTATTTAGAGTCAGAGGTGTGTATTAGGCTTGTTAAAAAGTAAGTAGCTTGTGGCTAAGAGTGCTTACTGGAGACGCGAATCATTTCAAATGATTCAGTTCGATTTGGTGAACTAGTTCAACCAGTTCACTTAGAAGATCCGGTTAAAAAGATTCATTTGCGATCGCGATAAAGAAATAAAACCCATTCAGTGTCACAAATGAGTTAAAGTAATAGTTTTAAGTCTTTGTATGTAATGCTGTCACCGTGTTGCTGTCATGTCCACTCGTTGTTTTAGTCGCAGGAGCAACAGCGAGGATGACTGGAGGAGAACCGGCTCGATCTGTCTAATGGCAGCAGGATTACAGACTCTTAAGTTGCTGTACGGGTCAAACACCTGCAGCGTGAAGTAAATAGATTTTACTTCTAAAAGGCTTTCAGTAAGGTTTTGAATTAAATACATTTAAAAAGACTTAAACGAAGGAGGATTTGGCTATCATTTTAGTTAGTTTCAGGTAGTTTTGTATGTACACAATACAGTTTCAGTTAGTTCTAGTTTTTTTTTTTTTTTTAACTCTCGATTTTATTTTATTTCAGTTAACGACAATTATTTTACATTTTAGTTTTCGTTTTTCAGTTAACTATAATAACCTTGATGCCTATTGGCCATTGTGAGTGCAGTGATGGTAAACAGTTCACACACAATCTCGACCGAACTAACCTGTGACATTCTCTCTAATCAGCCTTACACTCATTACTGCAGTCATCATAAATGATGTTCATGGCTTTGACTTCAATCTGCATTCGGTGGTGACACATGACCCACTTAATGATCACAGCAGTGAAGGACTGCAACTAAACTAGATTCACACAGTACACAGACAAACAGATAAATAATGTCCACATGAAAGTGAAATGGCACAGGGAAAAAGTATTGAACACATGAAGAAAGGGAGGTGTAGTTCGGCAGTGAAAGCCCAGACAGAGGCTGAAATCTCTGAGTAGTTCTTCAGCAACCTGCTGCCCCTCCTCAGTGTAAAAAAATATATCAGCTGCTTCAGTCCAACATCCACATTAGTAGGAGGATGAAGATGAAACCAGGATGGACATTTCAGCAAGACAATGATCCAAAACACAGCCAAGGAGACTCTCGGATGCTTTCAGAGAAAGAAATCAAGCTGTAGAATGGCCCAGCCAATCACCTGAGCCGAATCCAATAGAGAATACAAAATAAAGCTTAGATGAGACCCACAGAACCATCAAGAAGCCTTGTATAAACAGTATTAAATACATTTCTGTAGTTCAGCAATTTGGTGGTTCATTCCACTGTGGCGACGCCAGATTAATAAAGGGACTAAGCCGAAAAGAAAATGAGTGAATGAGTTCAGCACTTTCTCCTTCTGTCATTGTTATTACACAGAACTCATTTTTCAGATTTGTTTGTTTTGTTTTATGTTTATGTTTGTATTCTTTGTGTTTTTACCAAAATCTGCTTCAATTCCATGTCAACAGCTGCTTTAGAAACATTATTCCCAGGAAAAAACATGACAATGTGTTCAATACTTATTTTCCCCCACTGTATATAACTTACCTTAAATGCTAGCCGGCAGCAGAATGTGAATGCCAGACAGACAGCAGCAGCGCGATAAGGATGTTCTCTGTTATCAGTTCAATTCCACATAAAAGCCACTGAAGGATCAGAACAGAGAGACTCAAACAGATTTAAAGCTGGAGAAAGACACACCTGACACTCAACGCTGATGCTTTCATCCGCTTAATCAACTGGACAATCAAACCAATCACCAGTCAGCAGAACTGAGTCTCTCCAGACGAGCAGAAACACTTCACATACCTGAAATAGACACACACATACTGGTTTTGGTGGTTTATGAGGACTTTCCATTGACAATGTAGTTTATACAGTAAAAACCATATACATTACCTGACAAAAGTCTTGTCGTCTATCCAAGTTTTAGGATCAACAAATAATAACTTGACTTCTAGTTGATCATTTGGTATCAGAAGTGGCTTATATAAGGTAAATGCCTCTAGATTACACTTATTTTACCACAATAAAGTATGATCACATCTTGATTTTTATTTATTTATTAGGACAATAAAGTCTAACTTTGCTTAGACAAAAGTCTTGTCATTAACAGAAGTAATGTCCAGTATAGAATATGTGGTCATGCTGCAGTGGAAACAGAATGAATATTGTGTCTGACTCCATCATGAGCTTGGAGGACTGCATCCATACATCTCTGCAATGACTCAAATCACTGATTAATAAAGTCATCTGGAATGGCAAAGAAAGCCTTCTTGCAGGACTCCCAGAGTTCATCAAGATTCTTTGTGTTCATCTTCAATGCCTCCTCCTCCATCTTACCCCAGACATGTTCAATAATGTTCATGTCTGGTGACTGGGCTGGCCAATCCTGGAGCAGCTTGACCTTCTTTGCTTTCAGGAGCTTTGATGTGGGCTGAAGTATGAGAAGGAGCGCTATCCTGCTGGAGAATTCACCCTCCCCTGTGGTTTGTAATGTAATGGGCAGCACAAATGTCTTGATACCTCAGGCTGTTGATGTTGATCATCCACTCTGCAGATCTCTCGCACACCCCCATACTGAATGTAACCCCAAACCATGATTTCTCCTTCACCAAACTTGACTGATTTCTATGAGAATCTTGGCTCCATGCTGGTTCCAGCAGGTCTTCTGCGGTATTTGTGATGATTGTGATGCAGTTCAACAGAAGATTTATCAGAGAAATCCATCTTCTGACACTTCCAAATGATCAACTAGAAGTCGAGTTATTATTTGTTGCTCTCACAACTGAGATCCACCACAAGACTTTTGTCACGTAGTGTACAGTACTCCACCTCTACCCAAAACTCAACCCTCACACGTTAAATGATTTTAAAGCATTATGAATTATGAGAACACAAGGCATGTCTTCATAAACCACCTGAACATTAGATATGTTTCCATCAAAAGCCGCCAACTATTCCAGCACGTTTTATGCAGTGGATGCCCTTCCAGCTGCAACCCAACACTGGGAAACACCCATACACACATTCACACACACACACACTCATCCACTACGACCAAATTAGTTAATCATTTTCTCTATTGCGCAAGTGTTTGGACTGTGGGGGAAACTGGAGCAGACAGGGAGAACATGCAAACTCCACACAGAAATGCCAACTGGCCCAGCCAAGGCTCGAACCAGTGACCTTCTTGCAGTGCTAAGCCACCGTGCCACCCCAGCAAGCAAAAAAAAACATTGTAAATTTAGATTGTATGTGGACTTTAAACAGAAAGAAACAAACAAACTCATTCCTGTACATGTTGAGATACTCAGACCTTTCCTTCATCTCCTCTGGAATCTGCGACCGCTTCAGAGCAGACACGAATCATGAAGACGTTCAGAAAGATCCCCACAGAAACACAATCTGCTGCGCTGAGGCTGATTTCACACTCTGACTGACAGACCATGATTTTCTGCAGTTAGCTGGAGGACAGGGAAAAATTAATAGCTGTCTCACATCGAATACAAACGATTTTCCAGGCTGTCAGTCACGTCTGGACTTCAAATAAAAGGTAGGAAAAATGTCAAATGTCAATCCCTGTGAACATCAGCACTTTAATTATGGCCGGTTTTCATGGAATGCCTCAAAGTAATCCTGCAGGAGAACATCCTGAAGAACCGTCCCATTGAGTCTTTGGATTCCCGGTTCAGAGCATACACACGTTTCCATTCACATTCATTCACAGCTACTACAGAAATTGGTTTGAACGGCAACATTTCAAAGGCCTGCTATCCTGGAAACAGGATTGTTCATGCTCTCTGAAAAACTGTGGACGGCTTGTGGTCTTTCGGTTGCGTGTCTTGCAGAATTCACAGCAGTCTATACCCGTGCAGCCCCTGCAACACACTGAACTGAGAGAGACAGCTTAGATAATAAAGGCTGTTTTACAGGCAAAGGTCATTCTGCATATGAGTCTCTTGAATGAAGATGATGGACTAAATCAACATGATCAGGTTAAAAAATGACAGTCAAACATCGCTTTTACACATTTCATCAAAAGAGGAATCCATATCTAAATATTTGCAGGTTTCATAGTCTCACATGCCCCCAATTTTACACAACTTTCAATGGCTCTAGCGTTTTCAGCTTGTGATTTACTGGATGAGGATTTTTTAAACAACTCTTGTCTCTTTTACATAATGTTGGCATTATAGTTTGTTTCGTCTTCATATTCATCAGGATTCACATAGCTATGTCCATAGGGTATATGCAGAGCTAGTGTTTTCTTCCATACTGAACAACTTCCGGTGACCTGTTATTGTGAGTTTTATCCATTTTATACGGCTCCTTTTACAGCATGGATGTTTGTAATGTAATTAAAATAAATCAGTTTAAACAGACTTGGCATTCATTTAGTTGCTCAAGCGTAAATCAAGACAAAAAAAGCCGTTTACCATCGCACACGCTCGTCAGAATCGGCAGGCTAGCGCAAAAGCTCCATTGAATATACTGGGGTAAAATAAATGCTCATATTATAAAGACATGGTGAGGGAATGTAATTTAATGCAGTGCTTCTTGTACAACCGGAGACCCACTTTATATCAGATATCACTCAGCCAGTGGAGATCGCTGATTTATAAAGAAAACAGACCTTAACGCGCCGATTTTGCAATGGTATATAGTTCACCGGAAACAATTAACCAGGTGTACTGACAAAATTAAAAGACCCTTTAGCATACTTCTGCATATACCCTATTGTAGTGCTCTTTTATATTTGCTTTGTTCATGGTATAATTTTCGTATTGTTTTTAGGGAACCAATTTACCATCTATCCAGGGACAACGGATGAAAATAGGCTTTTGGCTTATTCTGTTGCATTTTGCAGCAATGTTAATTAATGTACAGTACACTGTACCTGCCAAATAAACCAATATATAGTATATTTCTACCTAATAAGATCCATTCATTAATTTTCCTTTGGCTTAGTCGCCACGCGGAATGAACCGCCAACTATTCCAGCACATGTTTTACGCAGCGGATTGCCCTTCCAACCGCAACCCAGCACTAAGAAACACCATACACACTCATTCACACACACTACGGCCAATTTTAGTTAATCAATTCACCTACAAGCGCATGTGTTTGTACTGTGGGGGAAACCGGAGCACCGGAGGAAACCCACACCAACATGGGGAGAATATGCAAACTCCACACAGAATTGACAACTGACCTAGCCAGGACTTAAACCAGCGACTTTTTGTTGTGAGGCCACAGTGCTAACCACTGAGCCACATGCCACCCCTACCCATAATAGATGCGAGATTTTTAAAGGTGCCTTAGAATAAAAATCTAAACATACCCAGACATAGCTGTATAATCTAGCTTCTGTACATGTAATGGCATACCGTGAGATCCCATGAGTGTGAAAACAGGCCAATTGGAACAAAACACAGCAGACTTTTACATTTGAAATGGCATCATTAACATTCACACGCTAGGCAGCCTTTGATTGGCCACAACTTTTCCTAGTGAGATTACAACAATGCTATTTTTAAACTTATTTTTAAGTTTATACACGTATTATAAACATACTACATATATAGGACTAGGTGTTGTCACAGTAACCGAAATTCGTACTGAAATTTTAAAGCGTCCATTTCCCATAGAACATTTGAGCACTGTGGAGCATGTTCTTCAAACACCGCTGATTTGCCATTGTGTTCATATGCTCAACAGAAATGACTGTGATTGGCCGTGAAGGTCATCATTCACCAAACTCACCACTGTTTACTTAGTGTAACCACAGATATGGGGAACAGTGGAGCGTTTCAAAGTCACATCGATCAGCTGGTTTGTTATTAGCTGACATATACGAGCGATCCACTGATGAATCGCGCTTTATACAAACACTCCAGTGTCCCTGTATCTGTATATTGTATCAGTAAACAGCAGTGAGTTCGGTGAACTGATGACCTTCACAGCCAATCAACAATCATTTCTGTTGAGCATGTGAACATAATGGCAAATCAGCGGTGGTCTGTGAATTCAGTTCCCCTTTATTTATATAGCGCTTTTACAATGTAGGTTGTGTCAAAGCAGCTTCATATAGAAGATCATAGTAAATTGAAACAGTGCAGTTCAGTTTCAGAGTTTTAATAGTGCTCAAATGTTAGCGAGAAATTGGACAAAATTTCAATATCGATTGGTACCGAATTCCAGTATCGTGATAACCCCTATATGGGACTCGTATTTTGAAAACGGAGGAGGCAAGAAGAGTAAAATAATTATTGTGTAAATGGGCAGAGCCGTGCTTCTCATCTATTTACAGCTCATCAAAATGCAGGATATACGGATTAAATTTTCAATTGAAATGTATTAGTTAAATGTGTATATTGTGAAATGTGTCGAATATGTTTTGTAATGAGACAACAAACACAAGTGTACTGCTGAGCATACATCTTTAATGCACAATTATCATCATGTTATATCACTCAGCTCTTACTGTGATTATTCTTGAGTGAAAGGATGCCAATAACTATAAGAACGTAATAAAACGCTTCTGTTTATGCAGGGGTTGGTATTAATTCCTGCCTGTGCTTTTCATACACGTTAAACGCACAAAATACAACTCTTCTTTCAGTCCCTTTTGTATTTATTAAATATAAATTAGCTTATATTTTAGCAGTCCTAACATGAGCTGCATTGGGTCAGAGCAGAACTAATTATATTCATGATCCTTCAAATATGGTCAAAAACTGTGCTTTCATTCTAGAGGTAATTCCTGTGGCTAATAAATGAACATGAACTCTTTCTTGAGACTTTATGCCTTACCTAAGCCACATAAACTACTGTGTAGATATAAGAGACCCATTTGAAATAATGGCGCTCTATGGCACCATTAAAAAATAATCGTTTCATATTCAAGATATATCATCATACAGATCTATTTAAGATTTAAGTCCTTATATACAATTTCCCATGATAAATTGTACACAACTTTACATATTGAGTGGAAAAGATGTAGGCTGAAACCTTTCTTTCTGAAAGCCCTTTGCTTTGTAATTCGAATAAACCTCTTAATTAATGTTTTCCAGGAGTGAGGGAGATCATATTCTCGAAAAACACAAATTTTAAAAAATTGATCGTGTTTGATATTGATTTATAGCTTTCTCCAAGTATTTTTGAGGGCCCTTGATGAGAAAGCACAGATCTAAAGTCATCATTCCCATGCGTATCCCTTCATTCAACCGCTTCACATTCAGCAAATAATGTGGTTTGTCACTTTACGCACATGGTCACCTACGAGCATCAATAAATAATGGCTTTATTTGTCAAAATCATGCAGGTCTTTGAGTTCCCTTTACAGATCACACACAGTTATATGCGCACAACGCTACAACGGTACACTAAAGTCTGACAGGTTATTTCCGATGAGGTTTTTTTGTTATCAAAATTCTTTACATGAGTAAAATTTCTCTCACATAGTTGCGGCTGGTTCTTTTTAGCCCATTTGTTGTTATTGCAATGATTCACATTGTTTTTTCCGTATATAACAAATAGGAAAAGCATCTGGGTCTGTTGCATGGCTATGAAAGAAAGTGGCAGTGGTTTTCCTGAAGGATGGGAAATGTCCGTCATGTGCGCTGGCCAATCCGCTCTGGTAAAGTCTGTGCATTATTAAGCATGAGTTCTGTAGTCTCTGTAGTGGGAGGATCCCCCGCTTCCAATGAGTATTGCTTCGGTGGTCAACTAAATCTAGTGTGAATGCGATTTTAGACCAATTGTTGGTTGGAATGAAGCAGGAAAAGTCCTGTGATATAATACTGGCGATCGGACTGCTTAAATGTTCTTAAACCTAAAAACCTAGCGTGTGATATAGATCAGCTTGCGTCATTACGTTTCAAAGGTTTTCCTTAAACTTGCATAATAAACATGCAATGAAAGAATTTTTCGGAGAATATTCTTCTATATAAAGAGTAACTCTGCATGGGTGCATTACCAAAAGTAGTGAAAAGAAAGAAACGCAAAGAAACGGAGCAGCAGAGGAGAGTCCTGAGGGGTTTCCAGCGCTCGCTCCGCTCATCTCCATCTTGCATAAGCACCGGATCCCCGTCTAAAACAACAACAAAAAAAACGTGCATCGTTCATCCGGATGAGTCCGTCTGCGTCCCGACGTCCCGCTCCCCTCCTCTTTAGTGAGTCTCTAATAGTTTATAATGAAATGAAGAAGCGCTGCACGGCAGAAAGTGACGCTCTTCAGACGCAGATAGAAACTTCACACATTCACTGTGTGTCAGTGGTTTGACTGAAGAGATTCTGCCATCCAGTGTATGTTCTGTATGTGTGTGTGTGGTGTGTGTGTGTGTGTGTGTGTAGTGTGCATTTGTTTTTATTGAGCTGGGTCCTCGTATTGTTTCCGGAAACAGTCACCAGCAGGAAAGAATTCCCAGCAGCGTTCCTGGTACATTTTCCAAACATACGACTCCTGAAAGACAAGCAAAAGTGTGTTGACGGTACATTCAGGAGTCACAGAGTAAAACTCAATACCTTTAAAGACCTTTTTTAAGAGTCTTCCATACATTTGAAGACCTCATCACCACTTTAGGTTTCAAACGGTAACATTCATTCAATCATATTCCTACAGCTTAGTCTTTTATTCATCAGGGGTCGGCACAGCGGAATGAATCACCAATTATTCCAGCATATGTTTTACATAACGGATGCCCTTTCAGCTGCAACCCAGTACTGGGAAACACCCATACACACTCATTCACACACACACTCAGCCACTACGGTCAATTTAGTTCATCAATTTCCAATTGATGTCAACATTCCCAAGAAATGTCAACTGACCCAGCCGGGACTCGAACCAGCAACCTTCTTGCTGTGAGGTGACAGTGCTAACCACTGAGGCCACCGTGCCACCCCAATGGTAACATTAGCAACATTTAAACTTACAGTTATTTACAAAACACTGATTGTAAGAACTAATCCTGAACTAAAACATTCCTTCATATTCATATCATTTTCTTTTCGGCTTAGTCCCTTTATTAATCTGGGGTCACCACAGCGGAATGAACCGCCAACTATCCAGCACATGTTTTTTACGAAGCGGATGCCCTTCCAGCTGCAGCCCCATCTCTGGGGAACATCCATACACACTCATTCACATCATACACTACGGACAGTTAGCCTCCTTCCCATTCACCTGTACCCGCCATGTCTTTGGACTGTGGGGGAAACCGGAGCACCCGGAGGAAACTCACACAAACGCAGGGAGAAACATGCAAACTCCACACAGAAAATGCCAACTGACCCCAGCCGAGGCTCGAACCAGCGACCTTCTTGCTGTGAGGCGACAGCATTACCTACTGCTCCACTGCGTCGCCCACATTCTTCATAAACTGAATAAAAATACTAATCCACCAGGGGGCACCAATAGAACAGCAGGAATAACGGTACTGCCTTGGTTGCTGCAGTAAAACAAGCAGCAGAATGTTCAAATCTAGCAGGATTTAATCGACTACACAGCACCCTGATATTCACAAATTAAAATTCAGGAAACTTCAGCATACAGCTAGACATTGTACAATTAAAAATGATAAAACAGTAATACCTATTTAGCGTTTCAAACTTTTTAAGGCACCTTAATTTTCTCTAAATTGATTGATCATCTTTTAATGCTTTTTAGACCCACAGACATCCAGATTGAAGAGCAGAAGGATAAAGAGAGGATGATGGGAATTACCTGGCCTGTGTGCTCTGTTTCATCCTTGTTGATGAGATACATGAAGAAAAATCTGCAAAGACACACAGTTTCCTCTGATTTAAATCAGGCACTGTTGCGCAGCCAAGTTTTATTGGCTTGCCAAAGGCAGCTTAGTCTACTGAGCTCATCTGGACACTGCATTGATCTGTATCTCGTTTTCTTTGAGTCTCTGACTGGTAAAACCCTTGAGGACACAGTCATTAAATCCTCCAGAATATGTTGGGCTCTGCGGTAGAGTTGGCTGATTAATCGAAGGTGTATTTCATGCACATTTTTTTTTTCAGTAAAGCCGGTTCTGTAATCAGTAGTAAATCTCCAGCATGTGCTTTAAGATGGAGCAGCATTTACTAAACAGAATCATACCTCACGGACAGGCAAAGTTCATAATCATATTCATAATCACAGACAATTTATTGAAATCGAAGATTATCATTCTGCAATTATGACAGCTGTTAGCGTAGCTTCACAGTAGACTATGGTTATGTGTAGTGATTGCTGCTACATCTGAAAGCATGTGAAAATACCACATCTAATACAATTTTTACAACAAACTCCCCTCATAACTTCAGTCGAGTATTTGAAATAAATAATTTTTTGAGATGATTCCATGTCATGTGATTATTAGGCCCAATCCCAATTCTACCCCTTAGCCCTTCCCCTTAACCTCGTTTGCACACTCCTGCCAAGGGTTAAGGGGTGTCCCAATTCTTATTAGCTTGAAGGCAGGTGTAGGGTTAAGAGCAAGGGGTAGATACCCCTTCGAACGAAGATTTTTTCAGGACACACACTTGAAAACCAAGGGGTAACAAAATTTCCCAGAATACACCAGCCACAGCTGCACCCGGAAGTAAAGAGATCCACAAATTAGTATTTCTTGTCATTATTACGAATTTTTAACCACAAACAAGCACATGTTTTAATATATTCATAACTGCGTTCATGTTTTACCGTCATGCTTAAAAAAAATGGTAAAATAAAAACCGTTAAATTCGCTATCTATAATCTCTAATAATAACTCCTGTACAGCAGTCCCACTACATTCTGTCACTCGATGACACTCGAATACCCTGTCAGTAATGTCTAGTGGCTGGGAAATGAGCTTTTACAGTGTCTGCTATAATGTTAATGTGTGTTTATTTAGATGAATATGGCCACTCTGTAAATACACACTACAGTTACGATCTTATTGTCACATTCGATGGTTATGATAACATGATATATGCCTTCAGTGATTTCCTAAAGATAAATACCAAAAAATAGCACAACTGGAATAACTACAGCAGTCGCCATCGTCTGATTTCATATAAAGCAAGAGATCGTGATGACATATGATGACGTGTGCTGGTGCTGTAGTGCTGTCACAATTCTTAGGGGTAAATTTTGAAGCCCTTCCCCTTAACCATCGATTGTAAGGGCCAAGGGGAATGGGTAACAAAAATAGAATTGGGGATTGGGCCTTAGTCATGTTGAATGAAGGAATTTTGATGATTTTAACTTTGTCCTATGCAGTAATAGCCTAATCCTAGCATTAATTCTGTTTTTAATTAATTAAAACTCATGCTGATGTGTTTATCCTCATATAACCTTATGTGCTTAACCTTGCTCCGTAACAGCTGTGTCTTCGTGTGACTGATAACCGAGAAGTTAACTCCTCTGTACTTGTTATCAACAAAATGTTACAACTCTACATTCAGAGTGTGCTCGTTTACAGGAACAATAACGGACGGGAGGGGCGAAGGCTCACTCTCTTGCAGGCTCTGTTAGGTGTATGCGTAACTTTTTCTGTGCAGATTAGCTTGTTCTGCCTGACAACTGGGGCCTCATGTACAAAGACTTGCGTTGAATTCATACTAAAACATACTAAACCATATTTATTAGGGGGAGGAGGCAGGGAGGGGTTTTGCGCTCGTGCACGTGCGCTCAGTTTCACGTTAATTCGGATGTACAAAAAGAATATGCATGGGATTCGGCGTACGCAGTGTTGCATACATCTAAATTTTTTACTGCGTCCGCATATTTACAACTTTGTGCGTACGCAGTAAAAAATTCAGATGTATGAAACACTGCGTATGCTGAATCCCACGCATATTCTCTTTGTACATCTGAATTAACGTGAAACTGAGCGCACGTGCACGAGCGCAAAACCCCTCCCTGCCTCCTCCCCCTAATAAATAAGGTAATGACTCTACTTTGGCAACAACGAAACAAAAAAGCAATGGGAAAAGCAAGCAAGCAAGAAGAGAAACTTCACAGAATGTGAATTTGAGGTGCTCCTATCGGAGGTAGCCAGGAGAAAAACTGTTATTTGCAGGTTTGTCCTCTGGAATTAATAACAAAAGAAAAAAAGTAGAGTGGGAGAGTTTAGCTGACGCGGTTAACACAGTAGGGTCTGAAGATCGCACTGTCAGTGAATTAAAAATTAATGGTCCGATGTGAAGGTGTAAAATGTTGTAGTGTCTATTTAGGCTAAGAGCAAATAGCACACCTCGTTGGAATGAGCTAGTTGAGTGATTCCCACCCATCACGTTATATTTACAGAGACAAAATAACAAAAGAGAGCAGCAAACATCAGCGTAAGTGGCGTAGCTAGTAAAGCGCATGGCAACATGCTCTGACATGATCCATAATGAACCCAGTTTGAATCCAGTGTCTGATGAACTCCTTTTTTCCCCCTCTACATATCACATTTTGCCTACTCTTCATCACGAGGAAGACAAGTAGGAATTATTAATAAGTGTGTGTATTATGTTAAGCGCATTTGAGCATCACATATTATTTGCACATTTATAGATTGGAAATGTTTCCGATTCACGTATGCAAATTCGTCTTCAGATGGCGCCTTTATAGCAATGTGCGTGCAGTTGATCACTCTGATTACATTGGGAAAACCGGCGATCACTGCAAATTGCACTTTAATGTTTGGCTGTTCAACTGCATGGTATGGAAACCTTATATACCTGCTAGGTGTGGATGATCCCGTCACATACAGCTGCCATTCCATGGCTCAAAGATACTTTGTAGTGTGCAATTAAACACAATTGCCTCCATGAATCGCCAATGGAAAATAAATACACACACACAAGAAATGCACGTACGCCAGACATGTAGTTGGCGCGGACCAACGCACATTCTCACGTTCATTTCATCGTTAGTAAATCCAAACGGGAGCGTGAAATCTGCCGTACGCAATGTTTTTAAAGTTTCCACACAAAGAACTTTGAAGTTTCCACACAAGAGCGCCCTCTGGAATTTAGATGGAGATTTACTACTGATCGCAGAGCTGTGCTTCACAAATAAGATCTGACCATGACCATTACAGCATTTTATTTACATTTTAGCTCAATAATATTTGTGCTTTAATTTCGATTAATCATTGAATGCTGATCACTCACAGATAGTTGGCCAGATTGTGTTCCTGCAGTGTGTGCGTCTCGAAGCCATGAGGAACCGTGTCGAAATAATCGTTCCCGATTCCACAGATGAAGCACTTCGTCTGCGGGAGGAAAAACACGTGTGTGTTTAATCCAGCATGCTTCTGATTTCATACAGCTCTTGTTTTTTTCTATAGTCAAATTGAAGCACTTTCCAGGCGTATTTGAATAATTTTCCAGCACTTTACAAGAGTGGCAAATTGCATATACAGTATACATACATATATATGCTTCATCACATTCAGATGCTATTTGTTGCCAACATTGAATTACTGCCATTTACTCTTTTAAATGTCATTTACTTGCACCTTAAATGTAGATTTATTTTAGTTTCATGCATTGTTCACTCAGGAAGTGATAATCCCTATGCATTTTGTCTTCTCCCACTGTTTAAACAAAGGGGTGACAGCCAGATCTATAAACACACACACACCGACTCCAGAGTTTTCATTTTACGCAAAAGCAAATATATACAGTTGAAGTCAGAATTATTAGCCCCCCTAAATTATTAGCCCCCTGTTTATTTTTTCCCCCAATTTCTGTTTAGGGGAGAGAAGATTTTTTCAACACATTTCTAATCATAATAGTGTTAATAACTCATCTCTAATAACTGATTTATTTTCTCTTTGTCATGATGACAGTAAATAATATTAGACTAGATATTCTTCAAGACACTTCTATACAGCTTAAAGTGACATTTAAAGGCTTAACTAGGTTAATTAGGTTAACTAGGCAGGTTAGGGTAATTAGGCAAGTTATTGTATAATGATGGTTTGTTCTGTAGACTATCTAAAAAATGCTTAAAGGGGCTAATAATATTGACCTTAAAATGGTTAAAAAATTAAAAACTGCTTTTATTCTAGCCGAAATAAAACAAATAAGACTTTCTCCAGAAGAAAAAATATTATCAGACATACTGTGAAAATTTCCTTGCTCTGTTAAACATCATTTGGGAAATATTTAAAAAGAAAAAAAAATTCAAAGGAGGGCTAATAATTCTTCAACTATAATAAGAATTCAACTGTATATATATATATATATATATATATATATATATCTATATATATATATATATATATATATATATATATATATATATATATATATATGCGATATTCTGCCAGTAACAGCACTCGACCAGCCTCTTCACCTTTCACTCTTGTGTATTACTCCGCCCACATACACAAACAAGCAGAAGACACTACAGTTTGACAAATATTGCTGCTGTTGGACAACATAATGTACTTTTGAGGCTTTTTTAGTCGAGAATGTAGTTGTTTAGATTGCAACTGTGCAGTTTATTTATAAGCATATTGTATATTTTAGAATATTTAGAATTTCAGAGAGACCGTGTGTCGGCAGTCATTACTATCTTTGAGCAAGGACGATTGATGATGTGCATCCACAAGATGTCGACAGAGTCCGCATAATAAGCCCTAAGAGAAAACCAGCATAATGTCAAACTACAGCTGATCAAATCATTATTAAACAGGATAATCACTTTCTAAGTCGATCTCTCTCTTTTGTATGTTGTTGAGCTGTATTTATACCATATAATTGTAGAGTATTGAGTGTGAGATTCAGGAGATTCAGGACTCAGGAATATTAGGAATGTGTGTTGTGTTGACAGAAAGAAAGAAGAAATGCCCGCATGTGTTTAGCGTTTTTCCTGATAGCAAACACAACAGTAATCTGGTAGTGATTGCGCTGCTTTTTTGGGGGTTAATTATTGTGATATCCCGATTGCAACAGAGAAATACTGTAGACTCAAATACTGTAAGGAGATATCTCTGTAGACGTAAGGCATTTTATGTCACGTTCAGCCTTATAATCATAAAATATCAGCAAAATCACCTATTTTGTCATCACTATAGATATTACGCTAGAGAATCATTCAAACACTAGCTCTAAAGTGACATTGGTGAATGAGCAGCGGTTTCTGCTGTTCTGACGTCAGCTGCAGATGTGAATGAATGGTGGAAGAAAGTAGTTCCTCAAACAAAAGGGTTTTTACTCTCAGTGTTTGATTTTTTTTTTATATACATGATTATGCTGTCGAACTGTTGTATAAACTCAATATCACACAAGTAGCTACACAGTTGGGACACTAATGCGACACAAGGCACACCTCCCACCAGTGCTGAAATACAACACATTGCACTTATACAACAGTTCGACGGCATAATCATGTATATAAAATGAAAATCAAACACAGAGAGTCTAAAATCCCTTTTGTATTAGGAACTACTTTCATCCGCCATTCATTCCCATCTGCAGCTGACGTCAGAACAGAAACCGTTGCTCATTCATCAACGGCACTTTAGAGCTAGTGCTTGAATGATTCTCTAGCGTAATGTCTAAAGTGATGACAAAATAGGTGATTTTGCTGACATTTTAAGATTATAAAGCTGAAGGTGACATGAAATTATATTGCTCATATAGTAGAGATTTCAGACAGGAAAGCATTGGGAGCAGAGAGAGGGGAAGGATAGGCAAAGGACCTTGAGCCGGGAATCGAACTCGGGTCACCGTGGGCACGTTGGTGCTAAATGTCGGCGCACAGTACCTCTAGGCTATTGGCGCCGACATATTGCTCATATATATTATTACTATTATTTCATAACCAATTATAACATTTTGAAGCAGTTTCGATCCAAACTGCTTTCAAAACTTGACAACACCCTGTTTTGTGTTTCCTCACCTCCATGTCCTCTTTCACCTGCTCTTGCTGGTCCCTCAGTTCACCAAACGCATCAATGATGAGACCTAAAACACACACACACACACACACACACACACACACACACACACACACACACACACACACACACACACACACACACACACACACACACACATGTCAGATCCAGCAGCACACCAACACTATGTACACACCGAACACACACAGACACACACCCTGAATGATGGCCAGGAGGATGACGATGACGAAGAAGAAGAAGGTGATGTCGAAGATGATGCGGTAGATCTCGTACTCGTCTCCGGCTGGATCTTCAATCTGATCACCGATGCCTCCACCGGCACGAACGCCGACATACATGTGGAACATGTAGCACTGCACAGACCCAAGAAAGAAGAGAAGCATCAATCTGATCACTCGCTTCCAAACACAGATCCTGCTCAGCAGCACTTCTCTAGTGCTTTGTAGAAACTGACATAAAGCAGATTCACTGTAACAAACAGACCAACAACACAATCAATAACAGCAATCAAAGAATCACTGATGCTGCGCCCTAATTCAGCTACTCATGCTTCATCCTAAAAATATGACCTCTAAAGAATTTGATAAAGTGCCTGATCACATTTGGAATGAATGTCTCGAATGGAGTCAAGACTGGTCAATAATTGCACTTGTTAAAACGGTTTAAAGCAATTCACAGACTGTTCTATTCCATAACTAAACTAAGCAAAACCCTTGATTCTGTTTTCCGTTTGTAATAGATGCACATTTGAAGAGAGTATTTTATCACACGTTTTGAATTTGTCAGCATACTATCATCTCCAAAACATTTCAAGAATTAGATGCTTTGTTTCCAGTGAAGACTTAGAGAAAACTTGTTCATGCTTTTATCAGCAGCAGAGTGGATTACTGTAATGGCCTCCTCACTGGCCTTCCCATAAACACAGTCAGACAGTTGCAGCTCATCCAGAACGCTGTGGCCAGAATTCTGACCAGAACCAAAAAAATGAGAGCACATCACAGCTGTCCTCAGGTCTTTACACTGGCTCCCAGTTACATTCAGAATAGATTTTAAAGTATTATTACTGGTCTATAAATCACTAAATGGCCTCAATACATTACAGATATGCTCATTGAATACAAACCTAACAGATCACTCAGCTCTTTAGGATCAAACAAACTAGAAACTCAGATCAGATGTGCTCCAACATTAGGCACGTTCAAATCAAGACTGAAAACACATCTGTTTAGCTGTGCCTTTACTGAATGAGCACTGGACGTCCCACAGATCACACTATTGTGTCTTTCTTTTCTTTTTCATTCTTTTATAACACATTTTAATCTGTTTTTATCTGTTTTAATCACTTTTATTTTTTGTTTTATGTTCTAATACTTGTCTCTTTTATTCTTGTTTATGTAAAGCACTTTGAATTCTGTGTATGAAATGTGCTATAGAAATAAACTTGCCTTGCCTAAATTGTTTAATTTCTGGACTGATATGTTAGATTTTTTTTCAAAGGTTTTTCAAAAGGAGGTTAAGCAAGATTATTGTCTTGGATACTCTGAGACAACAGACTCTCTTCCAAAGCCCCAGCAACGTTCCCTTTGATGGGACTTACTTTTGTAAAAAAAAAAAAGAAAAAAACGTTAAAATTGGAAATCTTCAGACTCTCCATGTTTCAAAGTATGGATAGGTTAATTGTGTCAAGTCATTCAACTGAAGAGGATACCCTTCTTGGAACCAAAATCTCAACACCATGTCCAAACTGTATGGCAACCTTTGATGGATTTCATCAAAACTGCTTTGACAACACATTCAACAACTGAATATATTCAGATAATTCAACTTTATGATTGTCCCCTCTTTTTCATTTATATATATATATATATATATTTTTTGACTTTATTCTATTTTATTTATTTATTTTAATGGACTTTTTAGTTTTGTATTGAAAGAATAAAAAAGTACTCTTTTTGTGAAAAAAGTCCATACTTAAGTGTGCAACAGAAGAGTACGCAAGCTTTGGGACATACTACTGTATATCACAGGTGTCAAACTCAGCTGCTCTGCACAGTTTAGTTCCAGCCCTGCTTCAACACACTTACAGTACCTGTAGGTTTCAAACAAGCCTGAAGGACTCAATTAGTTTGATCATGTGTGTTTCATTAGGGCTAAAGCTAAACTGTGCAGAGCTGCAGCCCTCCGGGAACTGGATTTGACACCTGTGTACTACGTTCCTCAGTAATCAAATGTTCTGTTGCTTAGTAACATGTCCTGTCAATCATCTTGTCAAAACGTTCACATTTCTTACATATTCTTATTGTTCATCATATTGGAGATGCAGCAGCAGGTTAATTTACTATTCACAGGCCCATCATGCAAAAAAATCTGGGTTTGCATGATTATGCATTCAGAATATCATTAATAATAATACTCTTTTATTAAGCACTTTACATTTCAAGCAAAATCTCAGTGCTCAAGTTAAAATCAGCTACCAGCTAAGATTTACATGAAACATTAAAACAACGTGTTAATTAAAGAAGTTAATGAATAAACACCCCTTTATAAAAATTCAAGTTGTTGCAGATTAATTATAGAGTGAAAAATGTGAAGGTAATATTTTCCATTAGGCTAGATATTAATAAACACTCATTAAAATACCCAAAACCTTTCTAACTTAACCATCACACTTGTGTATTTGTAGTTTAACCATTTTTACTTATGTTTGTAGTTCTGGTTCACGTCCAACACACAGTGTATCATGGGTCAAATTAGCTGTGAGCACAGACCTGCTCTTTGAATATCTAATAAAAATAATAGATAATGGGGTGACATGGTGGCTCAGTGGTTAACACTGTGACCTCACAGCAGGAAGGTCGCTGGCTCAAGTCTCGGCTGGGTCAGTGGGCGTTTGTGGAGTTTGCATGTTCTCCCCGCGTTCGTGTGGGTTTCCTCCGGGTGCTCCAGTTTCCCCCACAGCCCAAACACATGCGCTATAGGGGAATTGAATAAGCTAAATTGGTCGTAGTGTATGAGTGTCTGTGTGAATGGGTGTTTCCCAGCACTGGGTTGCAGCTGGAAGGGCATCCGCTGCGTAAAACATATGCTGGAATAGTTGGTGGTTCATTCTGCCGTGGCGACCTCTGAAATAGAGACTAAGCTGAAGGAAAATGAATGAATGACTGATAATAGATAATTTAGGTAACTCTGGAATACTCAAGTCAACATACTATGATTTGAGACACACATTACATTTTCTAATATACTATTTAGGAAGGATTGCATGCACATCTGCACATCAAGTGTCTGATAGGAGTCTGATATTGTGTGTTAGAGGGATTTTACCATGGTTAACAACAGGGTGTCAGTCCCATCCTGTCACATGAATAGCCGTAAATCACTAAGAACACACTATTGGCTGAGTTATGGCCTTAATTATACAAGTATTGACTGTGGATACACACACTGGAGATCTGAGCAGCTCAAGTGTTTGCTCCTAAGACTGAAGTCAGTGTTTCTAAACAAAAGCTTCCCGTTCAGTCAAACTGTCTTCCCTTATTAGGAGGAGAGACAGAGAGACAGACGACCCGGAGAAGACAAAAAGAGGAAGGAAACATCTAGAATTGGAATTGTACGGGTGGCTGCTTCCCAGCGGATTAAAGCTGACACACACTCGCACACATGCACACATACCCATACACATATACCCACGTGCACACTCACACATACTCGCACACATACTCATACACATATATATATATATACATGAGCACACACATATGCACGTGCACACACACACACACACATATATGCACACACATGCACATATACAAACATGCACAGCACACACACACACCTCACTGACACTGCATTCAGAAACACCTGCTTTTATAATAATTATCATAATTTTCTTTTATTCAGCACAAAAGCAGAAGAAATAACTGGGAAATAATCATTCAACATCAAGAGTTTCATTTTACTTTAAAGAATATATATTATATAATAAATAATATTATTTTATCCCTAAGCTTTAACAAAACATTTTGCACAATCAAGGTTGTATTTTTTCCCATAATGATCCTTGCTGCAGAAACAATTTAACAAACAAGTTAAATTCAAATAAAATGATAACAGAAATAAATAGAAATATATTAAAGCAAAATGGAATAAAATAAAAATAATAATAAAAAATAATAATTAAATTAAATTAAAACTTAACAGTATTGTTTTTTTCTAATTTCAAATATAAACTAGATCACACACCCACATTAGCTGCATTTCCACTATCGCACCTAAAGCGAGCTAGCCAGTGTGAGCCAGGGTCAGTCACGTTTCCTGGTCTGGTAAAGTTGGTGTGCTGCCATTGCACTAGTTTTCCGATCACACACACGAGTATGTGCGCCAAAACATAAATAAGTAAGGGAAAGAAAAAACTGGTCAGATTAAGAAATTCCATAAAACACCTTATAGACTAGGGGTCCTTTGCTTAAGATCATCTTATGTTTCCCGTCCAAATCTAAGGGTGTTGCATAAAATAATTAAGTAGTTTTAAATTAATAAGTGATATTTCTTTGCTGCGTCCTCCTTGGTGTTTTAATAATGTTGAGAGTTTTTGTCAAGTTTAAAATGCGTGTTTGTGCATGAAACGTGCGCGTTTAGATGCATGTATACAGGGGCACCGCTGGCCGCCACAGGCCCTCTGACAAGTGATGAAAGTGATGAAAGTGAAGAGCAGGAGAGAGCAGGGGTGGGGGAGGTGGTATCGTGGAAGAAAGCGAAAAGGGGGGGGGGGGGGGTATGGGGGGATGGCGTTTTCGCAGATGAAAGTGAAGAGCGGTTGGGGGTTTGGTGTTGAAGATTGCGGATGAAAGTGAAGACGGGGGGTGGGGGGTTTGGGGGTGATTGCGTGGGCCCTCGATAATGTCTCTCGGGGCCCCCTAAATGTATGGGCCCTTAGAATCGTACTAACTTTCACCCCCTAGCGGCGCCCATGCATGTATTTGACAGGGTAAAAGAGCGCTCGTTTTACAGCTCTGTCGATGCCGCGATATTTAATATTTTTAATCATAATTATTTTGCTTTGCGGAGAATCACTGAAGACATGCCGTTCTCAAATATTTAACACTACTTTTATCCACTGTATGATAAGCTACATTTCATGCTTAAAACTGAAGCTGTTGTGAAGCGAGAGCTGTGATAGGTTAGCCTATATTTTATCATTTGCTCTTATGTCCTGAAACACTACACGTTTTCCTTTACTGAAGATACCTGAATAATATGCAACATCCTTCATTCATTCTCTTAAATAAAGAGGAATCACCTGCTAGGTGTCATATAGCCAAGGGAAAAATGTATGTTTTAGGTCTCTCTCGAGCATTTAGGCTGAATGTTTGAAGGTGTCTATCAAAACGAGGATGTTATAAAATATGTTATTACAGAGTTATTAACTGAGAAATTCTGTGGTTTTCTATTATGGATGGTGCACTGGGTCATCCCTCCGTTTGTGGCGAGTCACTCGATGTACAATGGCAACAATCGGTCGGTGAGTAAACAAATATAATGAATGAAAGTACAAAGGCGTGTAATTTGCATGTTTCAGTTGTCTCTATTTTAATAGTTTCGTGATGATAATGATGGTGTGGTTTTTCCTGCTGAACTGGGCGAGTTGTGTGACATTTGATTCGGGGGGTTTTCTGGGGCACGGTTTGCATGCTGCACTGTGAGCTATTGGCCCAACAGTGGAAACGCGACATGATTTCGGCCTCACTGCTCAAGCTCACGGGCTATTGGCCCAGCCCGGCTTAATAAAAGCCCTGGCTCGCACTGGCCTGACAGTGGAAATGCGGCTAATGAAGCTTTGGGTGGGGCTGCCGATTTCCACTCAAGTAATATTCTTCTCCTTGCTAATAAAGTAGCGAATGCAATAACATTTCTTTTCCTTGTCTGTCAATGATATTTTGTGTTCAGATACACCAAAAAGAGCTATTTCAACACTAGGTCTTATTTCTAAATTAAAGGCATCATTAAGTGTTTTAAATATCCGTGTCCAATAGTCACTCAGCTTTTGACAAGCCCAGAACATATGGAAAATCCGATCACACACCTCATCAATATCAGGATATGTTTTTGAGAGTCTACACTTTGTGTAATAGGCCCGATGGATACTTTTAAACTGTATACGATAATGGATCCATTTACCCTCAGAGCCTCGTCCCATGTTTCATCAGGTACTTCAGTTCTAATGTCCTTTACCCATTCTCCTCTAATTCTGTCAATTAAAGCATCACTTGGAGACATAATAATCATGTATATTGTTGCAATTTGACCTTTAAGAGCAATAGGAGATTGTAGAATTTTATCCAGCATTTAAGCAGGTGGTAGGTCAGGAAAAGTTGAGCTCGAGATTGAACAAAGTGTCAGGCTCGGAAATAACGAAATATATTGGAATGTGTCAATTGAAATTTTATAGAGAGGTCACTAAAATTAGCCAACGTGTTGTCTATATAAAGTCCCAACATCTGGCTATTGAACACATGTGAAATCTAGTTTACCAGGAGGGAACAAGTGGTTACTACATAAAGGGCTTAGCATGGAAAAATCAATTTGTTTATGCTCCTGTTTAAATTGGGACCATACCTTAAGCCAGTGTTTCCCAACCCTGTTCCTGAAGGCACACCAACAGTACACATTTCCAAGCTCTCCCTAATCCAACACACCTGAATCAACTCACCAGAACATTAGAAGAGACTCCAAAACTTGAAGTGAATGGGTGAGATAAGGGAGACATCCAAAATATGTACTGTTGGTGTGCCTTCTCAGGGTTGGGAAACACTGCCTTAAGCGTAGAGCATACAACAGGGCTTGAAGAATATTTAGAGGGAGAAAACGGTAACTTGATTATTATTAACAAAGACAGTGATATAAAAGTACAGGTATGTGCTTCAGCTTTACACCAGTCAACCTTAAGCATATTATACCAATTCTATGGAGGTTAGCAGCCCAGTAGTAACTAATAAAATCAGGAAGTGCTAAACCTCCCTGAGGTCTGCGTCTTTCAAGAAGCTCCATACGGGTTCTAGGATTCTTCCCATTCCATAATGATAAAACGGGTTTATTTATTATACGAAAAAAAGCTTTTGGGAGAAAAACTGGAAGGGACTGAAATAAGTATAAGAATTAATGCAAGACATTCACTTTTATACAACACTCTGCCTATTTTAAGTGTAGTGCGTCTCCTCTCTGAAGATTAGATTTAATTTTACTTAATAGTGGTAAAAACAAATCTTATTTAAACCTGAAAAATTGCAGCTAATATGAACTCCCAAATATTTTAATCCAGATTCAGAAACCCAAAATAGAAGGGATGCTACATTCTTTTGTAATGCAAAGGAATTAAATGGAAAGCATTCGCTTTTAGAAAGGTTTAGTTTATATCCTGGAATACTTTTCCTTTTCTATCTTTGGGATATTTTCAACTGGATGAAATATATAACAACAGGTCATCCGCATATAAAGAGACCCTGTGTTCCACCCTTATTCGATCAATTCCCTGGATAGACTGCAAAGATTTAAGCATAATAGAAAGTGGTTCAATTGCTAATGCAAAAATAAGAGGGCTTGAAAAATAATAATTCTTGATAGAATTAAGACACAAAGATGAGTATTAATGCTAATAATTTATGTTTTTTGTAGCTTTGGCATTAATAATAATGCAATAAACTAAGAATATGAATAACAATTCATTATTTATTAATACTGTTGTTGTTATTGGCAGATTGTTGCATGTTGAAAACATTTCAACCTCTCTCTCTCTCTCTCTCTCTGTTTGTTTACTTAGTTAATTAGTCTGATGTTCTAGTCGACTGCTAATGCTAATGAGCGTCCGGTCATTTATGCTTAGCAACAGCACTAACGTCAGAAATGATGGATGGTTGCAGCGATGTTCTCATCTGAAGAACGCATTAAACCTCACGCAAGCAATTAAAAAGGCAACACGGACCACAAATCCCATCCCTGCCATCCAGACGTTAAATATCAGAGGTCAGAGGTCGAGTCCTGTGATCTGACCATCATGAACTGCTCGTGTGTCCTGAAACCATTCAAACAATCCATCCTATACACTGACAAAAAATATTCAATGGATTTACTACATGTGTTTAAGGTAAGTGGTGGTAAACAATTTATATGAGTTGAATTTAAACAAATTAAAATTGTTAATATAACTTGTATTAAGCCGACTGGGCGGCACAGTGGCTCAGTGGTTAGCACTGTGGACTCACAGCAAGAAGGTCACTGGTTTGAGTCCCGGCTGGGCCAGTAGGCATTTCTGTGAGGAGTTTGCATGTTCTCCCCGTGTTGGCATGGGTTTCCTCCGGGTGCTCCAGTTTCCCCCACAGTCCAAACACATGCACTATAGGGGAATCGGCTGTAGTGTATGAGTGTGTGTGTGTGAATAAGTGTGTATGGGTGTTTTGCACTGTGGCGACCCCTGATAAATAAAGGACTAAGCTGAAGGAAAATGAATGAATGAACTCAAATAAAAATTTGTAAATCTAATGAATATTTTTTCCAGTGCAAGAGCTCAGAGACAGAAAATCAAGCAGACCAGTTCGGATAATTTGATGAGAACTTTTCTGTTAATTCTGAGCCAATTAAACTCATGTGAGAGCTGTGTCTTCAGGAGAGAAGCTGGAAACACTCCACTTCCTGTCACAGTCAGCATTTCACCAAAAAAATATGGTACAAACCATAAAATAAATATCTATTTTTACAGTAAACTACCATATTTAATTTGTGTGTGTGTGTGTGTGTTTGTGCACAAGTGTTTGTCAATATTGTAACAATGAGCTCTTTGTCAAACATTACCTGCACTGTAAAAAAACATTAAGAAAGGTCTCAAAAACTAAACTGTAAACTGAGGTTAACAGGCACTAGTAAAAACATGCTACATGCTACAGTAAAAATCTGTAACCTGAATAACAGTAAAGGCTGTCAAACATTGGATGCGCTGCTTAGTGCACATGCACATGACAGTTGAAATCATCGCACACCAGACGCGTACATTCGCATGCTATTTTAAACAAAACTATTTAGATGGCGCTCTGTGGCGCGGCACAAATATGAACAGTGTCCTGAGTCGTGGCTGGGTGCTGCGGACAGCCGCCGACTTGCGGCCCCGGTGTGTGTACCCTGATAGAAACCTATGTTTAGAATTCTGAAATGTATGGCGCTGCGTGGCACTACACGGTACGCCGTCGAGTGGCGCTTCTGGTGTGTGACCCCCTTAAGTGTCCTTAATGAATAACCGTAAATTGATTTTTTCAGAATTCCCTGCTCGAAACTTTACTTTTTAGGCTCTTTTGTTGACATTACGAGGGTTCTTTTTCAACCCAGGCTCATTGCAGATATGTACCCAGACCTACTACATACAATCTAGAAAAAGAAAAGCCGTCGCGGCCGGTGATTTCACCAGGATTTTAGCCGTTTGTTTATTTATTTATTTTATTTTATTTTTTGCTTTACCTGGTTTCTGGAACCGATCTTTGCCGGACTCAAACCCCGTCGTCGTGATCAACTCCGCTCAGCGACCCAAGTGCATCAGCATACACGGCAAGCTACTGGGCAAACTGGAAAAAGCTGTCCGTACGGAAGTAAGTGGTCAGCTGGTAGTGTGAAAACAAACAGAAGCCATCTGCGGTATCATACCACCCCAGAGCATTCTTTTAAAGACAAAATGCAACCAGACGTACCTCTGGGTCCATAATTCATGCTCTCCAGACATGTATACATCATGGTACATATCCACAATGAGCCTGTGTTCTTCTTTTTAGTTTTTTCTCATCAGTATGTACATTAGAGTTGTCTTTTATATCTAATGTTGACCAAAACTTTAATATTATGTGTGTTACCATGATGGTGTTTAGTAGATTAATAATGGGAACGACACTGAGCTCCTTCAGTATATTAGCATGTTTCTCTGCTTGTGGGAAAAGTTGTTTGATATGAGCACTGGTTAATTATATGACTTTCTCATAAACAATTGACAAAAGGTGTAACAAAAGATTTGTATGTGATGTGTATATGTTAGCACTTCAAAACATTGGTGTTCTATCACTAAAAATTAATGAAATATGATAGTTTACTGTAAAAATAGAGATTCATTTTACAGTTTGTACCATATTTTAATACTAAAGTAAAATACTACAAAACACAGCTGCTGTTTTTTTTCAGTATTTAAAATAAATCTCAAATAAACAAGTATTAAACCTCATTTAACATCAGAAAACAAACTCCTCATGTACGAAACCACTTTCTTCATGTATTTAGATGCTTCTCTGGGTGGTGTTAGCTGTTGACTCACCGTTAGCATGTCGTCACACTTCATGTCTGGCGATTCTCCATCTTCACTCTTATTGTAGAACTTGCGGAAGAAGTTAAAAGCCACTACAGTGTAGAGATAGACCACAACCGCCAGCAGACCGACCGTCAGGACCAGCTATATACAAGCACATATACACACACACAAACACATTAGTTAACACAGGCTTTCTGCAGGTTTCACTAAGTCAAATTTAAGACATTTTACATTTACTATGACCTTTATTTTATGTGAAGCTGCTTTAACACAATCTACATTGTAAAAGCGCTATACAAATAAAGGTGAATTGAAAAAAAAAAACATTTTAAGACCATTTTAGGACCATTATGAATGAAATTTCAGACTTATACAGGGCTAAACATTAAGGCCCCTATCATACACCCGGCGCAATAAGGCACAAGACATGTTTGGCGCGATTTGCTGCTATTTTAAGACCAGCGCAACTCTACTTTTCACATTTTGCACCACGTTGTTTATAGCAAATTCATTTGCACCACTTTATGGACTCATAGGTGTGCCAGTCTATAAAGGAGGTGTGTTAAGGTGCATTGTTGGTGCGTTACTATTTTGAGGAGCTGAAATAGACCGCACCATTGACTAACTAAAAGCTGCTCTAAAGTCCAGCGCAGCACACATTAGTTATGCGCCATGTGGGTCAAAACTCTTACACATTGCTTAATACACACAGGAAAACTGTATATATATATATATATATATATACATATATATATATATATATATATATATATATATATATATATATATATATATATATATATATATATATATATATATATATATATGAGCATCACTACCTCCATATATATATATATATATATATATATATATATATATATGAGCATCACTACCTCCATATATCTTTATATATAAGCACCACTACCTCCATGTCTTCATCTCGGGGGGCTTTTTGAGTTTGTTCATGACTATTTGCATTTGAATAATGTTATTATTAGTAGTAGTATTATTCACTACATGCATATTTATGTATTTTTTTTATAAAAACAAGTTTAGATTTGTCCATCTGTCAGGTTTCGGTGATGTATGCATCACCATATGGGGTTGTAGGACGTGTGTTTGGATATAACTCACACACACTTCATTATTAATGTTCATTTATTTGTTTGCTGGAAATTAGAACTAAAATGTTTTCTCGCTAGTGATGCGTTCAGCTTTTCCTCCAACAAAGCCTATCTTGCCATGTAAATAGCAAATGCTCCATGGCAAGACGCAACTGACTCATAAAGGGAATGTGAGATGAGACTCTGATTGGTTTAATGCAGGTTATGCTCAAAACACACCCAGAACTCATTAAGAGAATAAGCTCAACCCTGTTAGACCATGTGCCAGAGCGCAGAGCATATTTTTCCATCGTTAAAATAGCAAAAGTTGATTTGGAGACGCCCTTAATACTTTTACGCCATGCGCTTTAGACTTTGCGCTTAGATTATTAAAATAGAGCCCTAATGATTTTGACTTGCCCCATAATAAAATTTCTAAATACTTGAATGATCCTTAAATAATGTGCCAAAACGAGCAAACCATACACTTTATTTTTAATATAACTTTCTTTTACAAGCTTTAAAAACTATAATAAACTAAATGTACAACACTTAGTTGTCTGAACATTGTCTGTCCAGGTCAGCGTCTTCACCACATGTGCTCTATAAATACATGGAGAACTTACAAATGTTTTCTGAGGGAAGACAATTAAACCATACTGGTAAATAGAGTTATAAATAGAGTTTGTTTTTTTAGATGGATTGTTGGTGACTGTTTAGTTAAATTATATTAAATTAATTTCAATTCAATTTAATTCAAGCTTATTTGTATAGCACGTGTTACAATGATTATTGTTTCAAAGCAGCTTTACAAATGGTGCATACTACTGCATGACAATCAAATTAAGTTAAAGTTACAATCAAATATAAGCTATTATATACAGATGTAGTTAACCTGCAATTTTATAGCATAAAGGTGATGTCTACGTGTACATTATGTTTAATGTAGTGTATTTGTGTATTAAGTGTATGGGTGTTGGTCTGAGTGGGTAGCTTTACATGGACATATAAAATTTAAGAGCCGTTTAAAATGATTTAATACCTACAGGAGAATATTTTCAAGACATTTTAAGATTTTTTAAGGACACCCTGTAACAGCACTTAGGTCATCTGAGTTTGTGAATGTCTGCTTGGAATAATAAATAATCATCATCTGAGCGTCTCCAATGGTGAGCCTCGGGTGTCAGACACAGCAGAACTATTGTAATTACTGTCTTTATTTTGCGAGGTGTCATATCTAATTTGCACTATATTAACAATTTTAATAAAGCTCTACGTGTCTCTGATGTGTACGCAGAGATTATTGCAAAACCTAAAGTTATTAAAAAGATCCTCGAGATGGTAAAAGCTCTATTCAAAAACATCTGACAATCAGACAGACGAATAAAAATGACATAACAATAGAGGAATAAACAGACAGACGGACGGAACGATAAACAATTCTAGACAGAATGAAAGATTTATAGAATAACAGCCAAACAGAGCAGAAGAAAAACAGACAGACAGAGCGACAGATAGACAGATAGAACCACAGACAGACAAAACTATAGAAAGAAAGATAGAACGACAGACAGATAGACGGGACAAACAACAGAAAACATATAAAATGAACTAACAAAAGTATGAACAAATGAAAGAAAGAGAAAATAGAAAGCAAAGAAAGAGAAGAAAGAAATAATAGATGGAAAATGCACGAACAAACAAAAGAGATAGAAAGAAAAAGGAAAGAGAGAGAAAAAAAGAGATAACAAAAAGAAAAAGAAAGATAAAAGAAAGAAACAAAGAATAACAGACAGACAAAACAACACAGACAGACAGACAGAACAGCAAAGAGACAGACAGACAGAAAGTCAGACAGACAGCGTCTTGAAGGCGGATGGATGGATGGATGGATGGATGGATGGATGGATGGATGGATGGATGGATGGATGGATGGATGGATGGATGGATGGATGGATGGATGGATGGATGGATGGATTGACCGACCGACCGACCGACAGGCAGACAGACAGACAGACAGACAGACAGACAGACAGACAGACAGACAGACAGACAGACAGACAGACAGATAGATAGATAGATAGATAGATAGATAGATAGATAGATAGATAGATAGATAGATAGATAGATAGATAGATAGATAGACCGACAGACAGACAGACAGACAGACAGACAGACATACAGACAGACAGACAGGTAGACAGATAGATAGATAGATACTGTAGATAGACAGACAGACAGACAGACAGACAGACAGACAGACAGACAGACAGACAGACAGACAGATAGATAGATAGATAGATAGATAGATAGATAGATAGATAGATAGATAGATAGATAGATAGACCGACAGACAGACAGACAGACAGACAGACAGACAGACATACAGACAGACAGACAGGTAGACAGACAGATAGATAGATACTGTAGATAGACAGACAGACAGACAGACAGACAGACAGACAGACAGACAGACATACAGACAGACAGACAGGTAGACAGATAGATAGATAGATACTGTAGATAGACAGACAGACAGACAGACAGACAGACAGACAGACAGACAGACAGACAGACAGACAGGTAGACAGACAGATAGATAGATACTGTAGATAGACAGACAGACAGACAGACAGACAGACAGACAGACAGACAGACAGACAGACAGACAGACAGACAGACAGACAGACAGACAGATAGATAGATAGATAGATAGATAGATAGATAGATAGATAGATAGATAGATAGATAGATAGATAGATAGATAGACAGACAGACAGACAGACAGGTAGATAGATAGATAGATAGATAGATAGATAGATAGATAGATAGATAGATAGATAGATAGATAGATAGATAGATAGATAGATAGATAGATAGATACTGTAGACGGACGGACGGACGGACGGACGGACGGACGGACGGACGGACAGACAGACAGATAGATAGATAGATAGATAGATCTACACAGATCACACAGACAGACAAACACACAGTCAGACAGACAGACCTGTTTGCCGTTGTGTGTGACGGAGGACAGGATGGTCCTGAGGGTCTTGAAGCCCATGGCGATGTCCAGCAGATGAGCAGCGAAGAAGAAGTTGTTGTAGTGTCCGAGGATGGACATGCTCATGTACCAGGCCAGATACAGGAACGACTGCACACACAAACACACACACACACACACATCAAACCACACAACACCAGCACTGACTTCACACTGAGATGAGGAGCTGTACTGACGTTATCTGTGAAGACCACGCCGAGCTTCCAGATCTGATACTTCACATCGACCGAGTTCAGTCTGAAAACAAGAGCAGAAACACTCAGTGAATCGACTCAATCCCGTAGTCAAGCAAGAAAAGCCGAACACACACTCACACTGCGGCCAGTGAACTGTCTCTCTTCGGTTTCTTCTTCTCGTGTGCATCACTGAAGTCCAGCGCCGCTTTATCCATCCCAAGCAGCTCGCTGATCCGATCATGTCCATAAAACTCTCCATACTTATCCATCACCTACACACACATATATATATACTGTAGAAGTCAGAATTATTAGCCCCCCTGAATTATTCGCCCCCCTGTTTATTTTTATCCCCAACTTCTGTTTAACTGAGATCAGATGTTTTCAACACATTTCTAATCATAATAGTTTTAATAACTCATCTCTAATAACTGATTTATTTTCTCTTTGTCATGATGACAGTAAATAATATTAGACTAGATATTCTTCAAGACACTTCTATAAAGCTTAAAGTGACATTTAAAGGCTTAACTAGGTTAATTAGGTTAACTAGACAGGTTAAAGTAATTAGGTAAGTTACTGTATAATGATGGTTTGTTTTGTAGACTATCGAAAAAAAAGTTAGCTTAAAGGGGCTAATAATACTGACCTTAAAATGGTGTTTAAAAAATTAAAAACTGCTTTTATTCTAGCCTAAATAAAACAAATAAAACTTTCTCCAGAAGAAAAAATATTATCAGACATACTGTGAAAATTTCCTGAATCTGTTAAACATCATTTTAGGAAATATTTATAAAAGAAATCAAAGGGGGGCTAATAATTCTGACTTCAACTGTATGTATGCATTGAGATGGTTTTCTTCACAGCAGTTCATCTTTATCAGTGTAAAAGTCTCCAAACTCACCTTCCGCTTCACAAATTTATCCCAGTAATTGTTTGGGAAGGACCTAAGAGAAAAGAGGAGTTTTTTAGATCACAGTAACATACTCATAAATCACAAACACAGAGATTTATATCATGCAAAGACCAAATCTAGCCCTGAAGGTTTAACACTTGAAATATATATGAAGAGTTCAGTAGCAAAAACCTCTAAATGCCATCTAAAAATGTCTCCTAAAATGAGCATTTTTGTCAGCCTCTTATGTTTATGTTCAGTTATTTCACTTTAAATGCAATGAAAAGAACTTATTCATCACTATAACAGTAAAATTACTGAGCTTACACAAAGGAGCCTGAAAAAAAAGCTCATTTTAGAAGAAAATATCAAACGGTGTTTAGAGGTTTTTGCATCTATAAACTCTTCATTTGTTATGTTAACTTAAATATTTCTAGTGTTAAAGCTTTAGGGCATACGTGCACATTTAGAGGACAAATGACAATGTTTCTATAGACCTTTTGCATGTATGCGTAAGGAGGATGCTAAGTACTTCCTGTTGCTGCTTGATGTTTATAAGCAGTCACATTTGGACAGCTTTGAAACTATAGTTTTACTCTATTTTACTTGCTTTTAACATCTTTGAACTAATACTGCTGCTGATCAGCGCCACCTCCTGGACTGATCATTTATTAAATGCCATCTAATAAGAATGTAAAACAACATCTGCGAGTCGTTTACTATTACCGTCAGATGCCATCTTGTGCCATTTAAATGAAGCAGCGTCAAGTGATCATTTTCCCTTTTATCCAAATATATAACCAACCCAAACACATGTAATTCACCAAAATGTTTGACACACACAGTTTGTACTGTCCTACGAACATGTTGATTGAAAATACAGGCACAAAGTGAAAGTAAAGTGGGATTTTGAAATGACAGAAAAACACACACCACGGTAAATACTACACAATACAAACTAACTCAATGAAACATAAGCAGCTCCTGATTAGAATCAACATGCAGATCAGCCAGTGGAGTATCAGTCACTTACTTTTATTTTTTTGGAAATTGCATGACTTAACGTCACATGTTTGTTGTGTCTTGTTTGTTGTTTGTTAACATCACATAAGTTTGATGTCAGTAATATGGTTTGCTCTATCATGCAGTGATACAGTGATGTGTGCATGTGTGCATTGAAGAGCTGCTGAGCGCAGTATAACAGCTGACAGGTCGGGAACACTGACGCTGTATTTCAGCATCTGATCTGATGACAGACACTGAATTAGGAGAGCGTTTTTCTCTCGCGCTTGAACTGCATCTGACAGAAGTATAACGGCTTTAACACACACCTTTCAACATCAAGGTTTTGGATCACGAAAACACTGCGTAAGCCTCTAAAAACGGTATTGACAACCATTTTCTGATCAAGATTAACCAGTTGTAAACGGAAGTTCTCAGCATTCTACCGGAAGACGCTGGTCAATATGGAGGCCTCCATGCAGCAACAAAGAAAAAGGTCAATATTTGAGAATCATTAAAAATGATGCCTTGATAAAAAATGTACTTCTGTTAAAACTTTTATTATGCAATACACTTTTTAAAATTAATTTGTATTAATTAATATAGACTATTGTTACAGTTATCTTAAATTTAACATTTATTTGAATCAAACTCAGCATCAGTGCATCGATCCCAATCTTGCAAACCTCCATTCAACTGATCGATATTATACTAAAAAACGGTGGATCATTAGCGTAAACCGCAATTTTAAAATGCATATTTGATGCTATTTACTCATATGCTGTCACGATTAATCACGATTAATCGTGTCCAAAATAAAAGTTTGTGTTTACATAATTTGTGCGTACTCACTGTGTATAAATACTGTGTATTTATAAATCAATCATATATAAAACAAACGTAAAATATTTACATATATATATATATATATATATATATATATATATATATATATATATATATATATATATATATATATAGTTATATATAGTTATATATTGGATTAGATATAAATATTTAAGATATAAATATAAATTTGTTTTCTCCAATATGTACATGTGTGTGTATTTATATACATCCGAGCGCAAAATAGTTTGCAGACTTTCTTTTTCAAATATTTCCACAGTATTTCCTATAATTTATATTTCCTGTCTTGAGAAAGTCTTATTTGTTTTATTTTGGCTAGAAAAAATAATCTGCTTTTAATATTAAAAAAGCATTTTCATTCATTCATTTTCTTGTCGGCTTAGTCCCTTTATTAATCAGGGGTCGCCACAGCGAAATGAACCGCCAACTTATCCAGCATATGTTTTACACAGCGGATGCCCTTCCAGCTGCAACCCATCACTGGGAAACCTTCACACAAACTCAGTCACACACATACACTACGGACAATTTAGCTTACAAAATTCCCCTATAGCGCATGTCTTTGGACTTGTGGGGGAATCCGGAGCACCCGGAGGAAACCCACGCCAACACGAGGAGAACATGCAAACTCCACACAGAAATGCCAACTGATTCAGCCGAGGCTTGAACTAGAGACCTTCTTGCTGTGAGGCGATTGTGCTACCCACTGCATCACCGTGACGCCAAGGTCAATATTATTAGCAATATTTATTTTCTTACTGTCTACACAACGAACCACTGTTATACAATGACTTGCCTAATTAATAACTTTACCCTAATTAACCAAGTTAAGCCTTTAAATGTCACTTTAAGCTGAATACTAGTATCTTGAAGAATATCTAGTCTAATATTATGTGCTGTCATCATGGAAAGAAATGATTAGAAATTAGTTATTAAAACTGAAATGTGTTGAAAAAAAATTAGGGGAAAATAAATATATAAAATAATTCAAATTAACATGAGGGCCAATAATTCTGACTAAAAATATTGCTTTAAATGATGCATGTAAGAACTGCAAACCTAAATAACACAATGAAATGTACATCAACTCCTTTTGCAATGAAAAAAATACACAGAGATGAATCAAATGATACTTTGAAAATGTTCATTAGAGAAGAAAAAGGAAAAGGAAGTGACTGGAAACTCCTTTTGCAATGTAAAAAATAAACAAACACCTAAAATGTTCATTTGAGAAGAAAAAATTAAGCGACTGGAGCTGCACATCAGAAACTGATGCCACGACAGGAGCTTCCAGAGCAGATCATCATCTCACTGATTATAATGGGAGTGAAGCAGTTGTGCAGCGCGGCGTGAGTCCAGTTCAGCACACTTCATTCATCAGTAATTCTGTCAAATGATGCTGTCTTCCACCATTAGCATTCTTCACCGCGTCACCTCATTATCAGTGCAGTGTTCCTGCTTGAGAATAACCCCATTACCCATGAACCCCGTCTGTCACTCACTGTGTGTTGATGACCAGTCGGTCCCACTGGCCTTTAATGTCATCTTCTGACGGCTGTTCGGTGATGTACAGGCCGTCAAACTCCAGCTTTCTGGCCACCTCCTTCTCACGCTTGAAAATCACCAGAGGAACCTTGAGGAGAAACACAGTGGAACGCTCCATCACTCGCTTTTTAATGCATCACTAATCAGCTGAGGCACATGTACATTACACGTTACACAATATATATAAAAAGAGGAAAAAAGCCCCACAATAAACATATATTTATATTTAACATAAAAAAGTTGACATATATACTACTAAATGCGGGTAGATTTCAGCTGTGGCAGGTAAGACAGTCGCTCCCACTAGCCACTTTGGCTGGTTGGAAATCATTTTTAGATGGTAGATTTCTGAAAAGCTGGGTTCGACAATAGAGATGGCCCAATATTCGTGCAAATGTGATCTTAGAAAATACAAAAATAACTGTGTTCGCGTGGGCAAAAGAAAGCAGGTGAATACTGAATGAGGATGATCACTCGCGCACACAGGTGATGTGGTGCGCGCGACTGTTAAAAAGTGTGCGCGCTTCCATTTCCTTGCAGTAAACTAATTGCAGTGCGACACTATGAAACCACAAGCCATTTGCTTTTTACACAACACACAAAAAAGTGAACTGCATGTGGACATAACACAAAATCTCAATCAAGTCATTTTAGCATGTCAGTCAAATTTATGCAAAAAAAAAAATAGATTTTCCCAACAACAAAATTGTGGCTAGTGAAAATGGCGAGTGGCTAGTAATGTTGGAAATCTACTAGCCAAAGTGGCTGATGATCAAATAAGATAACATCAAGCCCTGACTGTAGATAAGCAGGGTGTGTATACTGGCCAGGTGTTCTGGGAATCGAGTTGGGATTTGGGTCCATTATGGTGTCCGTTGGCTAACTGTCTCCACATTAATTTATATTTTATAGTATAATTTGTTTATTTGTTTGTTTGCTTTTCTTGTTCTTTCATTTTCTCTCTTTATATTTCTTATTATTTATTGAATTTTCTTTCTTCTCATTTGCCTAAAAATAGACACAATACAATAAACACAGTAGGGATGTACGATATATCGGCGGGCATATTGTTATCGGCCGATAAATGCTATTTTTAATGTTATCGTTATCAGTCTGATGTCAAAATTAGGCCAATATCTTTAAGCCAATAGTAAAGAACGTAATTGTACAGAACTGCTTGCCTCGCGGAACTTGTTCAGACTTGTTCAGTGCACTATAACAGAGCTTTCCTAACATTGACTACGTTTACATGGACATCAGTAATTGAATTATTTGCTTTAATCTAATTAAGACAATAATAAGATGAAGATCTTTACATGAGTTGCTTTTTGAATGTTTCTTTCATTATCCCCGTTTTACGTGTTACAACGTAATTCGATTACCGTCATTGCGTCACCGCGCTATCCGTGTATCCTCCGAAGTTTTGTTTAATTTCGGGTGTTTTATTTTTTATTTTTCGACTTCAACTGCAGTTTGGCACTTTCACTTTCATTCGGGAACATTTCATGCATGGCCCCCTGACAAACGAGATATTGGATGCAACTATGAACTGCTGGAGGAGTGTAGTTTTAATGGAAGTTCATACCGTACGCTGAGTGGGGAAAACAAAACCCTCCGCATGTCACGATGCAGGTGTCTGTGGTCTTCACTGACTCTGTAGGTGCAGACAATAGTGTCAGACAGTCGTGTGTGTGTGGACTAACCTGTCGCAAAACGAGGCAAAAAGTCCTACATGACGGTAATAGTTTGATTGCGGTGTTTACATGTCTGTACTCCCTTCAATAATGCCACTAAAATCGGCACACTCCACATGTCATGATCCGATTTCTGTTTAGTTTAATTATGACCTTAATCAAATTAAAGTAATCATAAATCACTGTTTACATGATAGACTCTTAATCAGATGACTGTCTTAATCGTATTAAAAATCGAATTATTGGTGTCCATGTAAACGTACTCATTGTTTATTTCTATTTTATTGTTTAAGTCCGTCCATTCTTTGTGTGGTATTGCTCAGGGGCGCAACTTCACATTTACTTAGGGGTCTGCGGGTTCTAGTTTTGACAGTGCCAAAATATTTCCATCAATAAATTAAGGATATTTTTTCCTCATCAACATGCTTCAAACAAATACATTTTGCAGTTCTGAACACAACTGAAATATAATGAAGTAGTAAAAGTATTACATTAAGCATGTTGAGTCACAAGGAATTCCATCTCATCCCACCCCAAATTTCCTCTCAATTTCATTTTCCTCACTAAATGATTATAGCACCTAGACATACCTTGCTTTTGTACTTTTTGGACTACATTTGTCAAAACTAAATGATAGATATGGGAGTCCTAAAGGGAAAAAGAACTTAAAAATGCGATCACTTCTCACATGCATACTGTGAGAGGCGTATGGTCTGTCTTTGCATGAACAATTGACTGAAACTGCTATTACACCTCTCACAAAGTGAAATAAAGACTGTAAAATGTATAGTGTTAAAATAAACAGAGACAACCTGCCTCAAATGTCCTATTTTATCAAAATGTTATGGCCAAATGTTTTTTGTAACTAAATTAAAATAGTTTTGAGCAAAAAAACGTACTAAAAGGCCTGATGTATCAATATGATACATAATACATTTATAAAAACATCTACATGGTATAAAAATGGATTAATAAACATTTCAGTTCCTAAAAATGTGAATATTCTGACGTATTTGTTTATGTGTTCGTTTTAACAGGGTTAAGAATCGTTATAATCTGTATCGTCTGTAAAAGCCCAGTGCCTAGGTGGCTATAATGAATAATTAATGATATGGCCCAAAAACATTAGAAGTTGATTAAAAGTAAGGTGATAATCGTGTGGGTTAAGCTTGCCAATCTCTTATTATCCAATTTGTCATGGCAGTTTTCATTTTAATGCACTGTTTGTTCCTTTTTTTCATTTTGTATTTTGTGCTCCTTCTCTTCATTCTTCTCTGCATATTGAACCAACCGGCAACCTCCCGCTCTCCCTCGGGAAGCCAGTACGGAAGTAACTGAAACTGCAATTCATCAAAATTCCGCTAGTCCTGGCTCCATAATAGAGCACATTTCAATTGAGCCCACTGTTAGAATGGCCAACTTTACAGCAGAAAAAAAGGTGTTTACAGCCTGGTACAAAGAACGATTTTGGTTCATATAGCTATTATTACCCTCCATGACAACTGTGAGGGGGTGAATTTTTTTATAACTCATCCATTTCCTTTATATTAGGTTATATTAAGTTTGCATAATTAAGGGCGTGGCCACTTGAGTGACAGCTAGGTCTCGCTGGTCGCCGTCACTTCACCTCAGCTGAATCCAGCAGATTAGCCACTGATCTCGGGATATTCATCGTATTTTTGTTTTGTTTTGTGTGGCTTTACACAGTCAGCTGCCTTTTGGACTTATTTCTTACAATTATCAGATGATATGGGATGCTGTGTGCATTTAATTGTGCTTACAAACCATTCACGTGGCCTCGTTTCCCATGTGAGTAAAGTTATATACTTATATACCATCTCTATAAATGTATTTGTTTCATTTAAGATCATTTATCATTAATATTTTTCTTTAGACCCATAAAGCACCCCAGAATGTGACAGATTGATTAGCTGTAGGCTCTACAACAGTCATCTGAAGCGTTATCATGCAATGTTATGCTGGAGTTCATCAATAGTCTTGCATTTACTAACACACACTATATTTAAAGAGGTTGGAAGTAATTCGTGTTTTCCTCCTGTTGAAAAACGTCATAAGAACAATGTTTAGTGGCTCAATGTATTACTACAGTGTTTTTAAAAGTCTAAACACTTTATTGATATAGTGTACAGCCAAGCACATGTGGTCAGAACACAAACGAGTCGCAGGTAATAAAGTATTAAGCATTTCTCCCAAAGTAAAGTCTGTCTGCCAGGTCTAAGCAAAGTGCCAGCAGGTGTCTGTAGCTCCGCCCACTCTCCGCCTCTTTGCCCTTGTTTGGTATCCCGCCGTGGATGCGATGACGCGTGAACAAAATGATAACGGTTGGCCACGCCTACTTGTAGCTTCTTTTGCAGTGTTCAGAAACCTATGGGTGACATCACAGGTACTCCGTCCATATATTTTACAGTCTATGTATTGAACATGTGACTGTAACCGAGCAATGCAGTAATATCCAGCTGCAACGGATGAATCAAATGGTCAACGGAGGGGGAGGGGTGGTATTATTTTTATTTTTATTATTTAAAATTTTTAATAAGGATCATTTCAAAAATAGTTTTGGCACAATGGCGCCCCCCATGTGTGGCGCCCCTATGCGAGGCATATACTGCATACCCCCTTTTTGCTCCTCTGGTATTGCTGTGAATTCATATCTCAGTAAGTAACCATCTTCCTTATCATTGTAGATATGTTTGATAGAGTGTCATTGTGTATTTTGGTTTAAATCGCCTCAGGAAAAATACGCGATGCACGCGTGTTAAACAACTTGTTGGGTTGTTTGTAATGTAATATGATTAATTGTTCTCATCAACATGGTGCTTGCCATGTGTTGTTGATGTAAGATTGTAGTCAGTTGATCGGCATATTTCTATGTATGTATAACTGTTTCATGCAGATATGTTCATATATTAAAGACCCCTTCATGAATCACCCCAGCTCTGTTTTCTATTAACAGCGCTTCAGAAATGATAACCGGAGCGTTTATTGAAAGCCCTCACCACTGACACTGCTGGCCATTTCATCTTTTATGTAAATCTGTCAGGTTTATTGTTTCAATGACTGGATTTGATTAGAATAAATGAAACTTGATGTCTTGCTTTCATTATGAGGATCCAGTTCAGCTTAAATGTGTCTTGTGTGAATAATAGAGGCCAGCGCTTCTGCTCGGATCTGTCATACAGCACAATCAAATCATCAGCCTTCAGGAGACATCCAGAAAAGCACTAACAAATAAATACATTTCAGTGTTGGATTTTGATGATGTTTTACCACCAAACCTGCCCTCAACCCTACCCGCATCCCACCTCAAGTGTTCTGCAATACATTATGAACACAGTAAGTACATTGTGTTCATTTTTTGATCCAAGTACATAGTAGTTAAGGCCACTTAATATAAACTGGAACTGTTATTATTAAATGTTTAATAGAAAGGGTGTCATGGCATTTGACAAATTGACAATCACCCCCTTCCCTTTGGTCTTCTCTTCTGCAAACTGAAATATGGTCACCGTAGGTTTACTCTCGTCAAATGAAGATTTCTCGCCACAGTGAAGCAGTGATCGGACAGACCTTTAAGCAGTAGTAGCCGATGATGCAGAAGAAGGAGATGACGGTGTGCAGGATGGCGAGGATCCTCAGCGTGGGCTCCATGTAGCCGCTGCTCTCCTCCAGCACAAAGTGAACAGTGACGGGCCGAGAGCTGGAGCCGCTCAGAGGATCCCACTGCACGCTGGTGTCTGAAGACGCGCTGAACAACACCTCCTTCCCCTCCGTCACGGCGGAGGACGTGGACACCTGCATACACACATACACTGACCGTAAGCATTAGCCATTGTGAAAGCCTGATCACATTAAGGGAGATAACTTTAAATATATACACTCACCGGCCACTTTATTAGGTACACCTGTCCAACTACTTGTTAATGCAAATTTCTAATCAGCCAATCACATGGCAGCAACTCAATGCATTTAGGCGTGTAGACATGGTCAAGACGATCTGCTGCAGATTAAAGCGAGCATCAGAATGGGGAAGAAAGGGAATTTAAGTGACTTTGAACATGGCATGGTTGCCAGATGGGCTGCTCTGAGTATTTCAGAAACTGCTGATCTACTGGTATTTTCACGCACAACCATCTCTAGGGTTTACAATGATCAGAAAAAGAGGAACTATCCAGGGAGCGGCAGTTCTGTGGGCATAAATGCCTTGTTCATGCTAGAGGTCAGAGGAGAATGGCCAGACTGGTTCCAGCTGATAGAAAGGCAACAGTAACTCAAATAACCACTCGTTATTGGTCTGATGAGTCTTGATTTCTGCTGCCACATTCAGATGGTCGGGTCAAAATGTGGCATCAACAACTTGAAAGCATGGATCCATCCTGCCTTGTATCAACAGTTCAGGCTGGTGCTGGTGGTGTAATGGTGTGGGGGATATTTTCTTGGCACACTTTGGGCCCATTAATTGAGCATCATGTCAACACCACAGCCTACCTGAGTATTGTTGCTGACCATGTCCATCCCTTTATGAGCACAGTGTCTCCATCTTCTGATGGCTACTTCCAGCAGGATAACGCACCATGTCATAAAGCGTGAATCATCTCAGACTAGTTTCTTGAACATGACAATGAGTTCACTGTACTCAAATGGCCTCCACAGTCACCAGTTCTCAATCCAATAGAGCACCTTTGGGTTGTGGTTGAACAGGAGATTGGCATCATGAATGTGCAAATCTGCAGCAACTGTGTGATGCTATCATGTCAATATGGAGCAAAATCTCTGAGGAATATTTCCAGTACCTTGCTGAATCTACGTCATGAAGGATTAAAGCATCAGGATCCAACTCGGTACTAGTAAGGTGTACCTAATAAAGTGGCCGGTGAGTGTATAACAATAAATACATCTGCACCTGCGCATATACAAAAAGAATATCTGTTTAATTTTAGTTTATGCATTTAATTTGGCATTTCCCCCTTGTGACCAGACGGTTGGTTGATCAATGTGATGCATAAAATACACAATAAATGAAACACTTTGATTCATCATCTAATGCAGTGTTTCCCAACCCTGTTCCTGAAGGCACACCAACAGTACACATTTTCAAGCTCTCCCTAATCAAACACACCTGAATCAACTTACCAGAACATTAGAAGAGACTCCAAAACCTGAAGTGAATAGGTGAGATAAGGGGAGACATCCAAAACATGTTCTGTTGGTGTGCCTCCAGGAACAGGGTTGGGAAACACTGATCTAATGAATTGAACAGGAGTGTTTATCACTTTTTATCATAGTGATAAGTGATATTGTGGTCTCTGGGTGCTCAAATATCCCACCAAGAAACACCACAAATGATTATTGTGTATTAAGTGAAGCACTTAAGGGATAGTTCACCCAAAAATGAAAATGACCTCATCATTTATTCTCTCTCTTGTGGCTTTCTGAATATATTTTGAAGAATGCTGGATACTGGGACTCGGAAAAAACAGAAAACAGAAACTCAAACAGGTTTTAAAGAAGTGAAGGGGGAGTAATTGATGGCAGAGTTTTCATTTTGGGTTGAAGTATCTCTTAAGTCATGCATTAATGAAATGCTAAAGTGTGACTTACCTTGTAAAACAGCAGAATGAAGTTAATTGCAAAGGCCACAAACAACGCCAACATTCTCATGTTGTAGAAATTTCGTGCAAAATAGTTCTGCGGGAGAAGAGACGGAGATATGGTGTCAAACGTGGCTCTATGAAGCGTCTGACATCTTGCACACAGCATGACATTATGAGGTATCAACACAAGATCTGGCGGCTCTGACCAGCAGCTTGCGTTGGTAAGCGATGATCTTCTTCCAGAAGGCAGACTCCTGTAGATCTGGCTCATAGTGCTGTCTGACCTTACGCTTCACCGCTTCCTCCTTCTTCTTCTGTGCTTTCTCTACATTTTCACCTCTACAAAAGAGAATAAAATAAAACTTATGAAAATATTATAATCACAACATCAGTTTTTTTTTTAAACAACAAGCAAAATCGGCGGCACGGTGGCTCAGTGGTTAGCACTGTAGCCTCACAGCAAGATGGTCACTGGTTCGAGTCCTGGCTGGGTCAGTTGGCACTTCTGTGTGGAGTTTGCATGTTCTCCCCGTGTTGGCGTGGGTTTCCTCCGGGTGCTCCGGTTTCCCCCACAGTCCAAACACATGCGCTATATACTAAACTGGCCATAGTGTGTGAGTGTGTGTGTAAATGTGAGTGTTTGTAACTGTTTAGAGAAATGCATTAACTGTTGTGCAAATGTAAATAGTGTTGTGGGAAATGCACCAAAGCCACTGAAAAAAAACTGAGAAAAACTGTAAAAAGGATAAATAAGCTTGACAACAAAAGATCCTATCAATGTCGTAACAAATGCCCTTATATAATGCAGCCTGTAGTTTACAGCAAGCATCAAGTGTTCATTGAGATTGTGTTGTCTGTCATATCTTTCGCCTTTTTTTTGGCGTTAAGGCACGGCTTTTGAAAATGATGACATGAAACTCTGCTGGGTAGTTTGCGCTGGTTTACCAACACTTGTTTGGGTCTGTAATTTCTTAGCATCTTCATAAGGGTGGCATGGTTTTAAATCAGGGGTCACCAATCTCAGTCTTGGAGGGCCGGTGTCCCTGCAGAGTTTAGCTCCAACTTGCCTTAACACACCTGCCTGGATGTTTCAAGTATACCTAGTAAGACCTTGATGAGCTTGTTCAGGTGTGTTTGATTAGAGTTGGAGCTAAAATCTGTAGGGCACCGGCCCTCCAGGAACAAGTTTGGTGACCCCTGTTTTAAATGAGGAAACAGGTTTGTGGTGTCGCTTGTTTTTGATGGCACGAGTCGTCTGCGCAGTTTGCTCTGTCATGTTGCTCTGTTTTGTGTAGGATTGCAGAAAATGAAGTAGCTCCAGACTACTGAAGTTTAGTGATGTTTCTTGTCAACAAAGACACTGTATGGCTGTAAACTTGTACTGCATGCGGCATCCGCAAGTGCAGGCTGCAAAACGTATGTGCAGCGTTACGCATGCATAAACATCATCGAGCACTTAACGAACTGTCATTATCGTTTTATTGAAAAAATATATATATTATGATAATTATGTGATTGGCTCAAATGCTAACAGGTTTACAAAAGGCTTATATGGACACTAGAGCATTTGAAATACGCGTCTATCAGCTGATCTGTCATGGAGTTAAAATACCGATAGACATGACTTTCAAACACTCCAGTGGCCAAGATCATTTCTGTCTCTTCAATGTAGAAATGTGTGTGTGTGTCTACATTTTAAGATAAGCAAAATCTTGCATTTCATTTAATTATCGATATCGGATTATCGCCCAGCCCTAAATCAGCGCTGTGGAGACATTGGTATTGCTGTATTTCTTAGATAAATATGTTATGGAATATGTTTTTTTTTCCTTTGAATGGACTTCTTTTGAGTCTGTAATAAAGTTTGATATGATAACGTCATCAAGACTTACTCTGCTTTCTCAGGCACTGACTTGGTCTCCTCCGCAGCATCATTGTTGTCCGTTGAGGAGGAAGAGCCCTTCGTCTGACAGAACCAAACCAACAACACGGGAGTTAAAAACCATACTTACTGATACAACATCAGCTAATAACACCATCAAAACCCTTACATGGTGTCGTCTGCGGAGCTCAGGTGAGGGTGTGGGTGGTGGAGGGACGGGTGTGTTGAGCAGATCCGTCAGGCTGGCGTTGGGATTGTGCGGCATCAGCTTATACTGTCCTCCTTCTCTCTTCAGATCCAGACCAAAGATATCAGACAGCAGGTCCGTGTCATCGGTGGCCACAGTCAGATCGGCCAGGTCTTCCTCAGGTGAGGTTTTATCCACAGGTTTCTTCTCGCCATCTTCCATCTCTCCTCTCACTTCGTCTTGTGTCGGGTCAGGCATGTTAGCTAGGAGCTCTGACACCTTCATGGTCTTTGCTCCCTCTACAAGACTCCCTCCAAGAAAGCTGTTGTATATAATCCGAAAAAATCCTCGCGCCACACTGAACGCAAAGTGCAGCAGGCTGAGTAGTACACTCCAGTAGAAGGACACTAGTGTAGTCACCATGTCCTTTACAGTCATCTTCTTGGCCTTCTTCACTTGTTTCTTCAGGCTTTTCATGGACAGCACTTTCATTAAAAGCATTACGTTGTAGCGGAGCGCAAACAGAGCCGTTCTCACAGTGGTGATGGAGAAAAATCCCATTTCTGGAGTCTCCTCTTCAGGTTTCTCCCTCTCACTGTCCTCTTTGCTAGCGGAGCGTTCACCGGCGTCAGACATCCGCGCTGCTAACTGCATCTCAAAGATGGTGTCTTCACAGAAGTTCACAAAAAGCTCCATTTTCTCCTTTTCACCGCCTTCATTCACCACATCAAAGATGAACTGTCGTTTGGACTCTTTGACTTGTGGTTTTTCCCATTGTGTGCGACTGGATTCGCTAATCTCGAAGTACACTCGCTCTATTCTCTTGGCACTGCCCATGATCTCAATACGCCCTAGATAGGGCTGGAAATAATTCAGCACGCTCTCCGCCAACTCCAGGAACGTTTGAAGACGAGAATCATGCGGCATGTGCTCTGAGAGATTGGTTAGAAGAACAGCCACGTTGAAGCCGATATCCTTCGCCGGTTCGTGAAAGCGCTCGACGAACTCTTCGTAGTCTAAGAGCTCGTTTTCATCTGTTTCCGCACAGGAGAGCAGGAACTCGGTCTCGGATTGGGTGTAGTGCTTATGGCTCTCCATTGCCTTGTGGAAATCTCGTTTGGAAATGACGCCTTTGCCATCGGGGTCGTACTCTTTGAAGGCGTCCGATGACGTCAGGTCTTTTAGTTTGAGGAACATGTCAAAGAACTTCAGGATCATCTCCACGTTATTCGAGGACTCCACCAACATGTCCACCATCTGCTTTCCGATAGTGCCATTCACAACATTTCCTACAATGAAGAGAGGATTATTATAGTGTCATCATTTTTCTGAGATATTAAACAGATTTATGTGTGTTGAACTTCAATTAAGACAGTATTAGCTACTGTTAGCTAAAATCGCAAGGAATAAATAGCTAATTTTAAACTTTTCTCCACTAATTTTATCTTCCGGATCTAAAAATCAATATCCAGAGTGGTGTCACTTTGGTGATGTAGCATAGGAGTGAAATTAATTCATTGACATGTCTTTGTTTTATTATTAATATTCTTGAGAGTTTTCATGTCCTATGAGAAAAGCTGCCTGTGAAATTAGGCATTCATGATTGGTTACGATGCCATTGTCAGAAGTACCAATTTCTGCGAGTCTGTATTGACATTTAGTAATGTGAAAATGTTCCTGCTTGCATTCTGAGTGCTGTTGAGTGGATTCTTAAACACTGCTGATTGGCTATTGTGTTCACGAACTCAACAGATATGACTGTGATTGGCTCTAATGCTAACAGGTTTACAAGAGGGCTTATATGGACACTGGAGCATTTGAAAGACGCGTCTATCAGCTGATCTGTCATGGAGTTAAAATACTGATAGACATGACTTTCAAACACTCCAGTGCCCAAGATCATTTCTGTTTCTTAAATGTAGAAATGTGTGTGTGTCTACATTTTAAGATAAGCAAAATCTTGTATTTCCTCAAGTTTTACCTTATCATAAAGGCTGATTTATACTTCTGCGTCAAGCGCACACATATGCTCCGGCGCAGCCTACACGTGGACGCAGAGCCCTTGCTGTGGCCGTTGGCGATGTTGACGCACACCTCTCAAAAAAAGTAATTACATGCCCCAACGAAGTGTAGCGAAAGCTATGTGATTGGTCGGCTTGGTAGCACTGGCGAGTGTGGATGGGACCGAGAGCCCGATGCCCGAGCCCAATGAAGCGAGTGTTTACAAGTGTGGTGTTCCGTGAAGCAGCTCTAGATGGAGACTGTTGTTTTGTGTTTACCTTATGGTTAAAGTTGTTGCACTTCCACCGATTCCCGCCTCAAAATGAGCAAGTTTAAGCCACTTGTACATTAAGGTAACGTTCAAAAACTCAATCCCAGTGGAGAAACTCGACACAAAGCTAGCTAGCGTTTCGGAAGTGTTATTGCAAAGCAACAGAATCAGCATGCAGAAGTTTAAATGCACGGCTACGTGTGTTGCATGCACCATGGGTCACGCCGATCACTCGACGCAGAAGTATAAACCAGGCTTTAGTCGGAGTCAGTATGGACCACTGACTGATGCTGCTTTCAGCTTTCCACACCCATTTAAGTAGCTTTTTTACAATTCCGATCTAAACTTAAATTGAAAAGGGGGGGGATCCATGACCATTTAAGGCCATGTACAGACGTTGACAAAACTGCTGGTAGCCTTCAATTTAGTCCAGGTGATTTTCATTAGTCTGCCTTTTTTAATGCTTCTGTTAAACCCCAATTCAAAGGCAACATCTGATTTTCATTCATTTATTTCAGTCATTTTTGATTAAACGTCACTTTTTCCTTTTCCAAGGTATAACAGTGATGACTGTGGGGGTTTTCTTTCTTCGATAGAAGGGTACCAACAATTTTGTCCATGCCTGTATGTTCCTGATCATGAACCATTAATTCACTTAGGTAAACTCACCTTCCAACATGGACAAGAGCATCACAACCATGTCCTTCTGAAGATCCATCAGCTCCTTCAGCAGCTCGATTTGGCTCGAGTCCTGCAGTGTCAGCATATCACATTAACTTGCAAAACGAGAAGAGCAGGTAAACTAGGATTCAGATGTTGTTAAGTGGATGTTTACCTGAGAGAGCTTCATCTGCATATGTGCAAAAACATGCAGGAAACCAACAACCGCGTCCCACAGGCGACTGTGAGCCAGACTCTGCTGATTCCCGGTGCAGGGACCCTGAAAGCGAACACGCAAAAACTGTGGCGTTCTGGTGACTGTCGCTTTAAATTCAAATGAGATTATGCACTTTTCAAAAGAGGGTGGAGCTACAGATGCCTGTGCATTACCATAGCAGCAGATTTAAAACAGGACTATTGTTATCTGTTGTGTGCTTCATACTTTTGTCAGTCTATGGAGACTCCTGTCGCACTTCATCTAAAACTCCACATCTATAATCCTCTTAGTCTATGCTGACATTATCTTCAGCAGCTCAAACACTCTAATGGCTATTGGACAGACGGCTGCTTCTCACTCAGGGCTGCTGTTTATGCTAATGAGAGAGAGATGATCACTAGTGGGCGGGGCTTTCTCCCTCTGATGACACGTACAAAGAGAGAATGTCAATCAAAGTGTTTCTACAGACTGTTTTTATCAAGTCTGATTATAACAAATACAATTAACTCATGTTTATCATTAGAGGCTGGATATATTCACACACTGCTGACACACAACTGTGTTTAAACCCCTTATAAAAGTGCTTTTTGCATAATAAGTGCCCTTTAAATCTGGACAGGTAGGTGCACTGTACCTGAATGTACTCTGTGAGAGTGTTGAAGACTTGTTTGGCTACATTGATTGCTTTGGAGAAATTGCGTTGTCCTTGTTCGTCAATGACGTCTTTCCCAGAGTAGTACCAGTAGAAATCACTGATGGACTCCTGAGGACACGCAGAGCACACGTGTGTCACATCTACAGTTGAAGTCAAAAGTATTCGCTCTCTTGTGATTTTTTTTTTTATTTTCTCAAATATTTCCCAAATTATGTTTAACGGAGCAAGAAAGTTTTCACAGTATTTCCTATAAGTTTTTTCTTCTGGAGAAAGTCTTATTTGTTTTATTTTGACTGGAATTAAAGCATTTTTAAACCATTTTAAGGTCAATATTATTAGCCCCCTGAAGCAATATTTATTTTGGATTGTCTCCAGAAGTGCCTCCACCACTGTTATACAATGACTTGCCTAATTAACCTAGTGTAATTAACCTAGTTAAGCCTTTAACCCTCCTGTCATGTTCATATCCCGTCCCTTACTTTAGTGTTCCTGGTCAAAATCGACCGGTCTGTTTTAACAGCTCTTAAATTAACACAAAAAAACACATTTTTATTTAATATTCTTTAGCTGTAAACCATGACTTAATGTAGTGTTTAACATGAATTTATAGAATTAGACATTAAATAACTGCATTGAAAATTCAAATAGACTGAAAATCTATTACAAAATACTAATCAAAATACTTGTTTCATTAACAAATAATAAATAAAGCGCTAAAGTAACTATCACAGCGTCTGACCAAAGAAACTGATTGAATTGAGTCCTTCAATTGGACTATATTAGTGTACTAATGTAGAGAAAAGTGACTAAGGGTATAGATGGTGAGTATGGACACAGAACTAGCACTAGTTATACTAGATGTTAAGGGTCTAATCCAATAAAATAATTGATGCTAAGCTAAGCTAAAAGTGAGTGAGTGAGTGAGTGAGTGGGGTAGTGTGTGTGGGGATGTTTTCTGTATGATGGTTAAATATAGTCTGGATACCCATTCAATTCCTATAGACCATTTTGAGGGATGTAAACAAAAACAATGGTCCCAACATATTTCCTGTTTTACATTTTTTAAACTTCTGAGAATCCAAAAAGAGCCACATATTGATAAATGATGTAATGATAGCTGTTTTAACATTAGGTTATGATTGAATTGCCTCTTGTTACAGTTATGAAATAGTTTGATAACAAGCAGGAAATGTTCATGGACCAATGACATGACCACATTGAAATGGTCTATGGCAGTCACTTTTGACTGGGGACTCCACAGGGGTAACAAGGTTAATTAAAACACTCAAAATTCAATGAAAGAAGTGATCATCACTTTTATATGTTCAAAAGCATAGTGTAGAGGATATCATAAAGCCTTCATGAGGCAATCAGATGTAAAATACAGTATTTATGAGTGTTTTAGTATGTACATTTATCTGATTTGACCCAAATAAAACAGGAAGGTTAAATGTAACATTAATCTGAATACTAGTATCTTGAAAAATATCTAGTCAAGTATTATGTGCTGTCATCATGGCAAAGAGAAAAGAAATAAGTTATTAGAAATGAGTTATTAAAACTATTATGTTTAGAAATGTGTTGAAGAAAATCTTCTCTCTGTTAAACAAACACTGGAGAAAAATATGCAGGAGGGCGATTAATAATTCAGACTTCAACTGTATGTTATTAGCAGGAGATCCAGATGTGCTGCTGATGGAGGACTGGCTCACCTGGACTCTGAGCAGATAATCCACGGTGGAGATGATGATGTTGACTGTGGTGTTGTTACCCGTCTGCGTTCGCAGGTAGTTCTGAAAATCTGACGTATGAACACATCATGATTAAACTGTGATCCGGTGCTATTCTAGGGTTTCAGCTAAATATGATTTATTTATTCTAAAGAAAACACATCCACCATTTTATTCAAATGTGCCATATAAAAATAGCTATATTATTATGTGCATTTTGTAATATTGGATTGAAAAATGCTTCATGGAACCGCTAAGATGCGCATACATTTTGGAGAAATTAAATCGCATGTGCACAGCTGAATAGGAAATGCTTTGATCTGATAAGAAAATTATGCATAAGCTATGATGGAGGCTTATTTACCGAATAAATTCTAGCATGTGCATCAAATGCTAGTCATGTGACTTTGTTTGAACTGATCATTTGATCAGCTGAAGTGATCTCAGCATTTAGTGAAGAACAGCGCTACTGTATATCTCATGAGCGCTATTTATATTACGCATGTGTGTGTGTGTGTGTGTGTGTGTGTGCGTTTGCTTGCACTAATTTCTGCTCGTCAGAAGGAATTATTTGTGAGTCATCAAAGTGAAAGTGGTTCCTGCATTAAAATCAGGGCTGAAAAAATGAAGACCAGGGAGAGATGGGGAGTGTAGTGAATATGTGTGGCGTGAGAATACTGTCAATTGCGTGAGTCTCAAGCCTAATGCGTGAGAGTTGGCAGCCCTGATTTAAGTTTACTAGTCAGAAAGAATTATTCGAGAATTAGGAAGTGATGATTTACTCCTCTTTGACTCATTGGATGGAAACGCTGCTTTATTCACAAATGTTAAACCTGATATTTCAGTTTTGCACAGAAGTCTAATTAGCATCTTTGGATGAAAACATAGCTAATGTTACATTTAAAGTGAAATGTTTTCATCAATACATCCTGACAAATAAGATGTATCAGTGTTTACACGAAAATGTAAAGCAGCAGAGCTGGTTTAAAATTGAAAATAATCAGAAATCATAGATATCTCTGGAAGAAGGTTAAGAAGCATTACATGCACTTCCAGCCTGATCTCACGAGAAAACGTAAGTATTTTACGTTTTGACAGTTTAGTGGCTAATTCGTACGATTTTAAAAAGGAGGCGTGGCACCTAACCCCGCCCCTAAACCCAACCGTCAGGGGGATGAGCAAATCGTACTAAATTGTACGAATTAGATCGTACGAATTCGCACGAATTAGCCACTAAAAAAAAAGTTACGAATTGCCGTGAGATTGTGTTGGCTCTTCCAACAGATATACATTTACCTTTGTTCCAGAGGCAATAAAGCTTTACAACATTACATTTTAGCAAGTTTTAAATTTACATTTCTAATACATGTGTTTTTCCAAGGTTGCTGTATTTATTTATTTTTTTTACAAACACTGTTTGCAAGTGATTTGTCTCTTTATGTGTTTGTTGTATCATGAAATGCTATTACCCTAATCTGATTGCCCCTGTTGGGATTAATAAAGTTGTTAAATATAAACCTATATATATACTAGATATCGCATACAGACCCTGAGCATGCGTCAATACCGCTGCCACATTTGTACAGTGCTTCCAGGACAAATATCATTCAACCACAGTAGTCAAGACTAAAGCCAATCTGAAGATGCTAGACTTTTGCGGTGCGTAGGGTGTAGTTGCGAGCAAACAAATCATAAAGGCAGAACATTTAATAGGAAAGATTTAATTCTTTACATTTTTGTATGTTATGAACTTTTGTTTGAAAGTAACGTTATTGATGATAATACAGTCACTTACTGCATTGACCATAAGGCAATTAAAGTAGCACCAACTTGCACTATATTCTGGGCTTATGCTAGTTTTGTTGAATAAAATCAGCAAATGGTGTAAATTAAATATGGCAACAAGACGTTGTGGTGCCAGAAACTTCTATTATAGCCAAAGGAGCGCTACCCTGTACTAAAATGGCGGCTCTATTGATGCATTTCTTCTAATAGACAACAACAGGGTAGGTGACATCTAATGTATATATCTATGATCAGAAATGTTTTCAGATCCTCAAACTGCTAAAGTGCAAAGCCCAAAGGTGCTTTCTAAATGCACAGTACATTACAAATCTTCCTATTAGAATGATTTTTGAAGGATCACATGATACTGTTGATGCTGATAATTGAACTACATGTCACTGAAATCAAATGCATGTTACGGTATATTCACGGCTACTTTAAATCCTCCAAATCTTTGATAATATTGCAGTTTCCCCTGTGTTTTCTGAGCTGACTCCTGTATGGTTTGACACTGAGTGTGGATGAATGCTGAAGTGTTAATGAACCTGTGCGCAGGTGAGACGCACCTGAATTGTGTCCCTCACAGAGCAGCTGCAGGAAGCGGAAGAGGTCACAGGTGAATTCGTCATCTTGCATGACCTTTTCACCTGTGCGGCAGCAGAGTCAGATGTTATGAGTGTGCGTGAATACACGGAGCCACACACATTGTAATGAGCTCTGGGCATGAGGACGGTCAAGGGGGCGACACTCCCGTCAGCAGACGTCCACTGTCAGACAACACACACTCACTGACTGCAGGAGCACTGGCTCATGGGTAAACACACACACAGTTTTACAGCACAGTCTCATATTAGATGCATTAGCATTGATTTGGATACTTTAAAGTTTATCTGAAGCCATCTATATTTTATAATAGAAATAAAGGTGACTTCATTTGAAATGTACAACGACAATACTCTTTCAAATGATACGATACCAGAAAATGTGCCATTTTATGCACACATTTTAAGATTTACAGAAAGTATTAAAGCTGATGTCAAATTTAGAGATGTTAAATTTCAGTGCATGATGAAAAGCTTTCAGTGCATCAAATATACAGTGCCTAGAATAAATGAGTACACCTCTCACAGAGCTCTCTTTAAAGTGATTATTTCCTATATGATGCTTTACAATAATATATTTGTGCATATACATTATATTAGTCGCTACCAAAGACAAAACTGGAACTAATCTAAAAATTAGCACAGCCAAATTAATATGCTGGGGTGCTATTAAATAATTAATATGCTATTAAATTAATATGCTATTAAATACATTTTTAATAAACAGGACAAATCAAGAGAAACAGAAAAAAATCGATCATTTTAGAAATAATTTACATGTATTTTGCAGGAACTCATTTGAATTTAAACGTATTAACGGTCTATTCCTAAAGATGTTAGATGACCAGACTCTTATTTTAATGGCTATAACTATTAATAAAACTGTTTTGTTCAAATGCACCAAAATTATTGGCTATATTCACTGAGAAATACCAACACAATCTCACGGCAATTCGTAACTTTTTGATTTAGTGGCTAATTCGTATGAATTCGTACAATCTAATTCGTACGATTTGCTCATCTCCCAATGACGGTTGGGTTTAGGGGTGGGGTTAGGTGCCACGCCTCTTTTTTAAAATCGTACAAATTCGTACGACTGAACTTGTACGAATTCGTACGAATTAGCCACTAAACTGTCAAAACGTAAAATACTTACGTTTTCTCGTGAGATCAGGCTGGAAATACATACAAATATTCATTTTAAAAAGGTGTGTACTCGTTTATACTGAGCACTCTACATTTGTAAAACCAATGGAAAACACTATCATCAAGGTCTCATTTGTCAAGTTATGCATTAATAGTTAATAATGCATTAACTTTAAAAACAATGCATGAATTAATCCTAAAATGAACATTACACTTAATAAATGATGCAGGATTAGTTATTGCTACTGTTAAAAATTGAGACATAGCCATAGTGTTACCAGAGTTTATTCTGTAAAATTAATTTTTATTACATTTAATTTTCAATAAATGAAAGCATTTTAACAGCTATAAATGCTATTAGCTGTTAGATTTTTTTTGTTATTATAATAATACTAATTTCAGATTAAATTAAGTAAATAATTGTAATAACCCAATAACAATGTTTTGCTTTTATTTGAGGAATGTGTTTGTTTAATTCTTGTAAAAAATGCAATGACGCAAGGTAATTATCAGCTAAATACAGTTACACAAGTGAAATAATCTGCACATCCTTTATCAGTTTTAGCTCTGATTGTAATTTAGAAGAGCTGGTATCGTACCGAAGACCAGAAAGGCCAGTAAATGACTAGTGTATCTGACAGAGAGAGAGAGAGAGACGTCTGCAGACAGAGAGCTGCTCCGGTCACAATGGCTCACAGTATTTGAGCTCTGAACACCAGCATCACAACTATGAAATATCCTTGAAAATCACACAGACGTGTTCTTCTCACCAGCCGACCTGAAAGTGCTTTAACGTTCTTAATACAGTATCTGACCAGGATTTAGTAAGTTCCCTACATAGACAGCATGATAATATAAATCAACAAGTGCTGACACGAGGAAGACAAATTCTGAAGCAGCATAATAAACAATAAACTAAAATATTACTTATAGGTGCTGATTGTAGGATTGATACCTAGTGGTTGAACTAGGTATTGCAGTCTAAATTCAAAATGTTAGATTTTTTTTAATCCGCCTCACTCTCAGGTTGCCAGATTGACGACACCAACAGAAGCGAGCATCCCACATTACGCTGCTCTGCTAATATTTACTTCTGCAATATTTGTATTGTTTGGGAATTAAAAACCACCTCATGTGGACTTTTATAACTCTGCATCTCATTTCACTCTGCGGCTGCTGTTCTCTGAAGGTCACATTATTGATCGCACCCGTATTCATTAACGCAACCTTCAAGACTGAAATGAAATGTGCTGTTTTTCCTTCAAGGCAACCAGGAGTGCTGAAATCTTATTGGGCAGTGGGCGGAATTACAGCGATCAAAACAAAGACAGAGGCTTGCATACTTTTCTACTATATAGTGCATTAAAAACAGTATGCGAGCAGAGTAGAATGTCCGAATTCATAGTGTTGGAAAAACAGTATGCGAGAAGTGCCCGGATGACCTACTACTTCCAGCGAAAATCTGAAGTGTGCAAGTGTGACGCTACGCAAGAGAATTTATTAATGAGATTGAAGCCACGCAACTGACGTGGGTAGGTCAAGTAATAATGACAAATGGCGGAAATAGTACATCGCTGATTTTATTTATACTAATCAGTTTCATACTGACCTTATATTTCACGTACAATCTTTTGGCTCATGGCTTCCGCTCTCATTTCATTCACTTCCATTGATTTTTAGATGTTAAAATCAGCTCGTTTAGTAGTAGGCGATTTCAGACGCAGCCAGACACTTAAGCCAAACATACTTAGAAGTATGTTCACTTAGCATGTTTCTTAAAGCTGCTGTATGTACGTTTTTGACTCTTAAAAACATAAAACACACCCTAATATGTTTGCAGATATTTCAGAAACATGCTCAGTGAACATTCCTGTTTATCTGATAAACAATGCTGAAGTCAGATATTCTGCTTTGAAAATGTGCATTACGTGCTGGAACGGATATCTTTGTTTAGGCCCCTTTTACCCGCCCAATGCCAGTTTAGCCAAATATATTTCAGCACCCCGGGTTGCCTTAGTGGAAAACAGCGTATTTCATTCATTTATTCAGAAAGGCTCTCAAAGCACGCGTCCGTGACTGAAATGTGACCTCCGGTGGACAGTAGCAGACTCTGAAATGAGATGCGCATTTAGAGTTCAACGTGAGGTTATTAATTAGCAAATAACACAAATATTACGAGCGTAAACATTAGGTGAGCAGGTCACATTGTAACCCTGTGTCCTAACAACACGCTACATGACCAGATTTGCAGTGATAAGCAATTTGGCTGTTTGCACCAGACGAAACACCACCGAAATGTGAATACAGCCATTCAGAAGCACAGAATAGAGCACTCACTGCACTCCAACAGTATGGTGAGGTTTATAATCTATTTACTACATATTAAACCTCTTCAACAATATTAAATGAAGATGCTGAATCACTGATATGTGTTGGCTTGCATTATTTCACAGTTCTGAAGTTCAATTTCAGACAGTTTATTTTATTTTCCAGATCTGAGGTGTACTATCTGCTGCTGCTTTCAGTATATGGAAATAAATATCATGTAAAATGACATTCAAACTCACATTATAAGCATTTAACACTGAATAAAGCACATGAGGTGTAGCTGAGGTGATCACTGTCAGCTTTCTGTTGGTCAGCTGTGAGAAATAGAGGCCATTTCTAATATTACAATTGGAGGTGTTGTTCAGAACCAAAACTTTTTAATATGGAAAATACTCTTTCTCCATCACGTGCCGTTGCTTTTATATAGAACACGTTTTAAATCAGCCTTTAGGCTTGATAGTCAAACTCGCTCCTGTTAGTCCTCAATCTGGCAACCTGTGCTTGCGTTTGTTTTGATCCAGGAATGCAATACTACCTAGTTCATCCACTGGGTGTCAAACTTACATACTGCACCTTTAAATATCTGCAAAATATAGGGTATATTTGTGCTTAAGAGGGGTCAAAAAATGACATAGGGGAGAGCAGGGCACAAAGTAACACTTTTGGTTTTGGTCAAATAATGAAGAAAGTATTGGGGTTAGACAAACCATTTTTTTATTAACAACACACAAGCCTCTCCTACAGAAAGTATGATCGCCGGACCTGTGGTTTCTGTGCAGTGTTGCCAAAAGTGCCAGGAGTAAAAATGTTACTATTTACCCCCAATAATTGGCAAGTTGTAACAGATAGAGGGTTAGTTGTAACACATGCTTACAAAGGCAGATTTCACACAGTTCATTTAATTTCTGTTTACTTTAAATAGTAGCTATATTTCCTCAGTAATTGGTTGTTACGTATTTTCTTTAAATAATTAAATAATGATATAAAAATAAGTGAGTTTTTGTTTGTTATTGTGTGTGCGCATTGCTTGTGGTTCTTTTCTCTCGGCCTCTGTCTCCAAATAGGTTTCATCATACCGCACAGATGCGGTGAATCAGGTGCCAGCACGTGGACGCTGGCTTGTTTGTGAAGACCATTTAAACCGGACTGGAACGTCGTTCGGAGAGTCTCCTCTCTCCCGGCTTGTGTTGTTTGTGTTGTGAAGTAGAAACTGTGTTGTATTTACTCGGCTAAATTGTTGCAAGTTGAACGCTGAGTGTTGACTTTGAGATCTATACGGAGACACGTGTGCTGAGGAGGGTGCCTTTTTGTTTTATTATTTTCCTCATGCTTTGTGGTTAGTAGGGAGGTAAGTGAATGTTATTTCACTTGTTTTAATTACATGTGCAGGTAAAAGGGTACAAAACTTAGTTAGCTGTTGAGTTTTGTTTGTTATTTTGGCATTTACCTCCGTAAGCTTTTTATTGTCTCCTTTTTGAAGTTTAACGTCAAATAAATTTGACTTTACGTTATTTCCTCGGTCATTCGTCTTTGTTGTCGTTTTTCATTTTAACAGGAGATGAGACTCCGGGCTCCTCGTTAATTTGGAGGAGTTCTAATTATTTTAATTTAATATTATTTATTGTTACGGGTTTGACTTGCTGTGTGTTGCCGAGCAACGTTCAAGAATTCGTAACATTGGCTCATTTCTTTTTTTATTCTACATAGCACAGCATGTTTATTTGTTTATTTGTTTATTGGATAAACACATTTGAATCTATTTGCATTATTATTCATTTATTCATTATTATACAGTGCATTTATTTGTATAATTAGCAATAAAATATTTTTTTTTATTAAAAAACATTTTTATTTAAAAAAGTTCTCAACATTACTCAAAATTCAAAAATTAATTTGTTCATTTAATTGGTGTCCAACAGTGTGTGTGGCTTAATTATACACCCTGTTACGACTAACCCCGCTGTGTCGTGTGTCTGTCTTCAAAACTGGTTAGCAGTCACTGTGTGTTTCTTACATCTTTCAAAATGGTTTCATCTTTTAGCCTAGAAGATTTTACGTTCATACTTTTACCGATTTTTTTTAATAAAAAAATGACTATATAAAAAAATTGTTTTATGCTACAAAAATGGTTTCTCCTGTGTTTTTCCTCCAAATTTCGCCGAACTTTTTCAATAATTGGTAGGAAGACGTCTGCCGACACTGTGGTGAAAACCTCTAAAGCATGCCACAGTTAACCCTGAGCAAATACCTTAAAACTCCCTGTTACATTTAACCCTGCGTTACTTTGTGCCCCGCGCTCACCTACAGCACCTTTAAAGAACACAATGGCTTCTCTAGTACAATAAAAACATTGAAAATGAAAAACGAATTTGTCCTTCAGATAGAAAGCAGTGTTAGATAGTGCTTTGAAAAAAGTAAACACTTATAATTCACTAAAAAACATTTAGCTGAAATCTCAAAGCAGCTGTCTATGGAGTGCACTGACTCTTTTTAATTCATTGAGGAAAAGCACACTTTCAGCTGAGCTTCAGTATGATGATCAACCAGAACAGAAGCCTGACGACTTCAGAAATATTCACTTCAAATGGAGCATGCAAATAAATACTACAAGATACACCCGCTACGTTGCACATTATGGTAGGAATACATGTAAATACACCATACGGATCATATCACAGATATCTGTGGTTTGATTATAGACTTCCTCTGGTCCATCATTCCCACCAGCATTAAAACTGAATGAATGACGCATGATGAAACCAGGAACATATATGCAGATGGATGATAGGATAGAAAACACGACACTGATTATTTTCAGAAAAAACACAGAAAAGAACAAAAGCAACATGGAGGAGGCGAAGAAACAGCCTGACCATCAACATAAAGAAGGAGGAGTGAAGGAAACAGCAGAACGACAGGAACGACAGCACACCACAACAACTGAACAGCTCAGAGCCATCAGAGGAAGAGGAAGAGACTGGGACCACTGCTGCTGAGACCTTCATCACCATCATCATCATCATCATCATCAGAGCAGCTGGACCAGAACAAACCACAGAGACACACGCTCCTAACCAAACACCCAGCCGCTGCGCCACTGACCACTGACAGGAAGGGGAGGAGCTTTAGACTTCTGACCAGCACACTGACGCAAATGGACTCTTTTCACAAGCCTGTTATGACGCATTTAATCATCATCATCACTTTAAATCCTTGAAAGTTTTAAATATTTACATTTTTTTAATGTATGAACGTATTTATATTTATGTATGAATTATATCATATTTGCTTGAAAAAAAAAACCAAATTACCGCTTGTGTGAGGTGTGTGTAATGCAGTGTGTATGGGTGCAGGGCAGTAAATCTGACATTATTCTCTCTTCTGGCTGCCGTTATCAGTCTCGCACTATTCTTTTCCTTTTTCTGAAAGATTGATAACACCATCATGGAGTTTTTCTGTTTTTATTTCAGCAAATAAGACTGTAATAAATGATTTGTTGTACTCTCCCATTCTCTGCGCTCTGAGTTTACCAACTATTCAATTCAATTCAATTCAATTCACCTTTATTTGTATAGCGCTTATACAATGCAGATTGTGTCAAAGCAGCTTCACATAGAAGGTCACAGTAAATAGGAACAGTGTAGTTCAGTTTGTAGTGTTTAAATTCAGTTCAGTGATCAACTATGACCACTTCTGCTGCTGAGAAACACACAAATGTGAAAAGGCTCCATGATGGATGTTTCTGCAACTACTGACACTCTGATCCACACTGAATGGCTGAAAACTAATTGTTATCTTCGTTTACACACATCCCTGATCCAGACTGTCAATCATAATACAGAATTTCCCTTTTAAATAAAAAATAAATAATCCAAAATAATCCACAATGGATTCAAAAATAATCCATTATATTACTTTAAAATATCCTAAAGTGTTACATTAATAAACTATTCAATCACACTTTATTTTAAGGTACAATACTTGCTAATAATAAACAAATAACTGTGATTTTGTCTGAATACACTCCTAATTTGCTGGGGACCTATTATACTCCATTTTACATGGTGTAAAATAAGGCTCA